>NW_007782617.1:0-2930 GCF_000696425.1 Galeopterus variegatus
CTCAATTTTAAAACAATGAATTATCATTTTAATAAATAATAAATATTTAATACTTACCATATTAGTTACCTATTTCTGGGTAACAAACCACTCCAAAATTTAATAGCTTAAAACAGTCATTTTATTTTTTCATGATTAGTGGGTCAGTAATACTGGGTTGAAAGTTTCAGCTAGAAAGTTCTTGTGCTGGTCTTGGATGAGAGCATTCCTGTGGCTGCAGTCACCTGGTGGCTCAACTGGGGAGTGGTTTGTCTAGGAGGCCTCAGCCAGCAATGCTTGGCTCATTTCCCAGCAGGTTAGCCTGACCTGACTCCAGTGGTGGTGCAGTGTTCCAACAAGACAAAAGTGGAAGCTGGAAGGCCCAGATGGGGAGTTTCACACCATCACTCCCACCACATGGGTTAGTCAAAGGCAGTCCCAAGGCCAGCCTGGATAAAAGGAGCAGGAAAATAGACTCCACTTCCTGGTGGGAGTAGTGTGCACGCAGGGACAGAGGAATTGTTGCAGTCATTTTTGCAAACAGTCTACCGTTCCTACTATGCCATACATTATTATAATTATTATATTAACACAATAGCTTTATTTTCTTTAATATTAAAACAAAAAGTATTATCTACAGAAAATTCTACTTCTGAACCATTTATCATACTTTTGAGTTCCTGATTTATTCTTCACTGTTAGAAAGAAGCTATCACTGACATAATTAAAAAGGGGTGAAAAAGAAGTCGGCCTGTGCCCTGGAGATTTGACCAGTCCTCTTCTGTTGCCTGTCCCCATGACCCGACACATAGTGTCACCAACTAGGAAATACCAAATCCCCACTATCCCTTCTGTATTTCCACTTTTCCTTCTGTTTTTTTCTCCAGTATCCTCACATCAAATCCAGAAGTAGGAGGAAGAGCACTGACTTAAGAAAGACTGATAAAAATGGGATTCATTTTTATTATGTGGGGATATATAGACATATCCTATAATTTGCCTTGATATTAAATATTGTCACATAGGGTGTGTTTTGTTATAGTGATAATTATGTATTAAAAGGGGAACTCCTCAAGGCCATTACTGATTTGTATGTTTTCTTTTTCCACCGCCCTTTTTGCCTTCTAGCTTACCACATAATTTAGTTATTGATTGTTTTTTCCTTGTTAACTGTATCCAACATCTAGAATATAAGTTCCCAGAGGGCAAGTATCTTTGCCTTTTTAACTCATTGACATACCCCAAAGATTAGAACAGTGTGTGGCGTAGAGTAAGTGCTCAATAAACTTGTGTTGAGTGAGTGCAAGAGGGAGTGGTGGACTGGGCCAGTGCTGCTGGGAGGTCAACACGATGGGTGCAGATAACTGGCCCTGACTTTCACTGGATGTACCAACACGGATGACCCTGCCCAGAGCTCTGTTGGTGGAGTGGTAGGGACAAAAACCCGATTAAAGAGGGTCTAGGGAAGAGAGTGGGGTGAGAACCAAAGGTGAGAAAGTAAAGATAGGAATAAAGACAACAATATGGAAGAGTCTGAATAGCTATGAAGGGTGCAGAGAAATTTAGTGGTAGTTGGAGGGCTGTGGAGTCAAGAGAAGTTTTCTTTTTAAGGTGGATACTAGCATATGGATTGAAATCATCCTGCAGAAAGGGAGAAAAAGATGATAAAAAAGAGAAAAACCAGTTATTGCCAGTGCAAACACCTTGAGAAATTGAGAGGAGAAGGATTTAGGGCCCAAGGAGGGAGTGGGGTATCATAAAGAGAAGCAGGCACATCCTTCCATTGGAGCTGGATGTAAGTCAGTGTAAGTGGGCACAGATGCACATAGGTTGGTGGAATTGGTGGCAGAGGATAAGGAGGTTGTTGAAGAAAGAAAGAAGAGGCCATGTTGTTGATTTCAAATAGAAATAGTGTATTACCTCCTGGATTAGAAAAGTGCATCCACTAGGAAAGTGTGGTTGTTTATATCTCTGTTAGGAGAAGCTATGATGGAACTTGGCATTGATAAAGACAACATGCTGCACTTCCCCTTAACCTGGTTTCTCATCCATTGTTCTCAATCTCAGTGAAAGGCCTCATTGCCCACACCGTTGCCCAAGACAGAAACCTGGAATCATCTTAACTCTTTCCTCTTACGTGGCCTTTACATCTAAATAATAACCAAATCCTGTTGGTGATTATTTCTAAACACTTTTCAGATCTGTCCACTTCTCTCTATCCCCATTTCCACTTTTTTAGACCTGGTTACTTGAATTACTGCAGCTTAGATTCCTAACTGGGTTTCCAGCCTCTAGTTCTGTTCACTTCTGTTAAATTTTCTACAAGATGGCCCAAGTGATCACTCCAAAAAGGAGATCTAATCATGACATTCCTGTGCTTACAGCTGTTCAGTGGCTCCCTATTGCATTCAGGTGAAAGTCTAAATTCTTTTTTTTTTTTTTCCTTTTTGTCTTTTTTACTGACCGGCAACAGGATCGCAACCCTCGGTGTTGCGCCGGCACCGCGCTCAGCCAGTGAGCGGGAACCGGTCTCCACATGGGATCTGAACCCTCGGCGGGAGCGCCGCCGCGCTCCCAAGCGGCACACTCTCCAGTGCGCCACTGGGCTGGCCCGAAAGTCTAAATTCTTTAATTTGGCATATAAGACTCTTCACGGCCTGGCTCCTGCCTATTTCCCCATGAGGACAAGGACAATAGAAGACACAACAGCAATAAAATTTTGAAAATTGAAAAGAAAGTGGACAACAAATTACTGACTTGGCAGATCAGAGGTAAATACCTTTTATGAGCATGAATTAAGCTGAAAATTTAAAAGTAGAAAGTTTTTTATATTAGGCAAAACATAAATAGATACATAGTATAAGAGTATTGCCTAAGTTAATGTCAGGGAAGAACATTACATATAATATTAAGCATAAATTGGGGACTGAGATAATGCCCAAAGGAAGAAG
>NW_007782618.1:0-2930 GCF_000696425.1 Galeopterus variegatus
GCCACGTGCTCACACAAATGCACACTCATGCACACTCACACACTTGTGTACATGCACACACAGTCATGCATGTTTATGCACACACGTACACTTGCATGCACGTATGTGCATGCACACGTCTGCACTCACAGGTGCACACATTATCCCCTCTCCAGTCTGACCTCTTCATCCTCTTCTGGCTCACAGGAGCTCAATCCTTGGACTCATATGCATGCCCACTCACACGCCTGGACACTCATGTACGTGTATGAACACCCACACACACGGCCACGTGCTCATGCAAACTCGTACGCTTGCGCACACGTATGTGCACGCACACGTCTGCACACACACATCTGTACACTCACACACAGGTCCACACGTTATCCCCTCTCCAGTCTGACCCCTTCATCCTCCCCTGGCTCACAGGAGCCCACTCCTTGGACTTACATGCATGCCCACTCACACGCCTGGACACTCATGTCCACATATGCACACCAGCATACATGGCCACATGCTCAGACACAAGTCCATGTATTCATACACGTCCGTGCACTTACACACATCTGCACACATGCCGCTCTCCAATCTGACCCTTTCATCCTCCCCTGGCTCACACAGGAGCCCACTCTCTGGACTCCAGGCTTTCTTCCTCCTCTTTCCCAGGCCATCTGTGCCATGTGCAATACTGATGTGGCCCTGTCACTTCTTTGCTTCACACCCTTCAGAACTCAGTGTCCTTAAAAAGTAGTGTGACCGTATAATTTATCCTCCAAACCAGAGTCCTTAGGAGTGTGAAATTATTTAGAAAATGAATTAGAAGTGTGAAGTTAGTTAATTGTTGGGCTGGGACAGCAGGCATAATATTGTGGGATCGTCCTGAGCAGTTGGAGTCCTACAGTCACCCTAAGGAAAAGCCCCTTGAGGGTGCACCTTCTCCTTGGTCCCCATGTGTGGCACGCTGTTCCTCTGCCACAGGCTGTTCCTTTGTAGACCCGTGTTCCCTGTGTGTCCCCCTCTCCCTTGCCTGCCGAGTACATTTGCCTTTGTCCTCCAGGGCTTAGGCTCGGGGCCCTGGTGGCCCTCAGGAACAGTCCTGCTCCTTTGTGCACCCAGCACGCTGAGCTGCCTGGTAGAACTCCCCTGCCCTTTGTATTTCCAGGCTGTTTGCACTGGAGCACGAGCCCCCTGGGTGGGTTTTGTTTCTCCCGTGTGTTCTCACAGAGCCTCCCCTGGGCTCCGGCATGTACTCGTGCACTTGGGGCACATGGGTCTCCCGTTCCCCGTGGAACCCCACCATGGCCAAGGGGCTTCGTTTGTCTGCATTGACCCCTGCCCACCACCACTCGCCAGAAAAATGTAGCAGATTTAGATAGAAGGAGTAGCTGTTGCATTAAAAATGCACAGGGAAGTGATTTCCACCTCCAGTTTTAAAAACAGCTGTGGTTTTGGTGTTTTTATTTGCTGCCCATATTGTATGTGAATTCTTCATTTGCTTCCTTCCTAGTAGGGAATTTTTTCCCTTCAACAAATATTGATGAGGGTGGCTGCTCATGTGTGGTATATGGCTGTGCTTTTATATAAATGAAAATGGCAAAGTGAGAAAAAGGAAAACACGTGGCCTCCCGGGCTCTGTGCTTTGGTTTCAGGGAAAGTCCCAGGTGGCCAGTCTGCAGGATGACAGAGTGCTGCTGCCCCCTGGTGGACGGTAGGCAGGATGACAGAGTGCTACTGCCCCCTGGTGGACGGTAGGCAGGATGACAGAGTGCTACTGCCCCCTGGTGGACGGTAGGCAGGATGACAGAGTGCTACTGCCCCCTGGTGGACGGTAGGCAGGATGACAGAGTGCTACTGCCCCCTGGTGGACGGTAGGCAGGATGACAGAGTGCTACTGCCCCCTGGTGGACGGTAGGCAGGATGACAGAGTGCTACTGCCCCCTGGTGGACGGTAGGCAGGATGACAGAGTGCTACTGCCCCCTGGTGGACGGTAGGCAGGATGACAGAGAGAAAAAGGAAAACAGGTGGCCTCCCCGGCTCTGTGCTTCGGTTTGGGGAAAGTCCCAGGTGGCCAGCCTGCAGGATGACAGAGTGCTACTGCCCCCTGGTGGACGGTAGGCTGGATGACAGAGTGCTACTGCCCCCTGGTGGACGGTAGGCTGGATGACAGAGTGCTGATGACCCCTTGTGGACAGCCACGGGGATGATAGGGCGCTACTACCCCCTTGTGGACAGCCACTGGGATTACAAAGCACTATTGCCATCCGTGGATGGTCGACTGGATTACAGAGCACTATTGCCCCCTGGTGGATGGCAGGATGACAGAGCGCTGCTGCCCCCTGGTGAACGGTAGGCAGGAAGACACTGGGATTACAGAGCACTATTGTCCCCTGGTGGATGGCAGGATGACAGAGCGCTGCTGCCCCCTGGTGGACGGTAGGCAGGAAGACACTGGGATTACAGAGCACTATTGCCCCCTGGTGGATGGCAGGATGACAGAGCACTATTGCCCCCTGGTGGATGGAAGGCAGGAAGAGACTGGGATTACAGAGCACTATTGCCCCCTAGTGGATGGCAGGATGACAGAGCGCTATTGCCCCCTGGGGGACGGTAGGCAGGAAGAGAGAGTACTACTGCCCCCTTGAGGACAGCCACTGAGATTACAGAGCATTATTGCCCTCGATGGATGGTCAGCCAGATGATAGAGCACTATTGCCCCCTGGTGGACGGCAGGATAACAGAGTGCTACTGCCCCCTGGTGGACGGTAGGCAGGATGAGAAAGTACTACTGCCCACTTGTGGACAACTGCTGGGATTACAGAGCACTATTGCCCCCGGTGGATGGTCGGCCAGATGATAGAGCACTATTGCCCCCTGGTGGACGGCAGGATAACAGAGTGCTACTGCCCCCTGGTGGACGGTAGGCAGGATGAGAAAGTACTACTGCCCACTT
>NW_007782619.1:0-2930 GCF_000696425.1 Galeopterus variegatus
ATAGGTGAAGAGATAGAAAATAGTGAAGATCCACATATAAATATCTTTCTAATAGAAGTTCCAGAACATCATTGATCAGAGAAGATGGAGAGGGGTTAAATAAAAAAGAAATAATTCATTATTTTACATAGAAGGAAAAAAGCACGTCTCCATATTGAAAGGTCATTCTCTAAGTGCCAGCCCAATGAACTAAAATGGTCCAAACCAAAACACATCATTATCATGCAATTTTGTAACACCAGAAATAAGAATGTAAAGTTTCAGAGAGAAAAAGGAAAACACACCAAAACATAATCTTCTGTGATTATAGAATTTTAGCAATACAAAATAATATCTAAAAGATGTCTGAAAGAGAAAATTTTTGCTGTTAATAAAAAATGACTCAATTACAAAGTCGCAGAATTTTAAAATATATTTCTATATTGGTAAGTTATGGTTATAAGCATACTCCTCCAAAAGTGCATCAAGATTTTTTTCATAATATGGGACAAATGTACTAAAGCATTTTTTTCGAATGGATATGCCATGCATGTCTGTGTAATCTTTGTGAAAGGGCCATGCTAATCTTCTCTATCATTTCAATTTTAGTACATGTGCTGCCAAAAAAAGCACTATTACATGATTTTGTTTAATATGAGCACATATAACAAAAAGAAGTCAATCATGAAAATCATTTTAACTTTTGCAAATAATGATCACATATTACTTCAAGAGGAGAGACAACAAATCTTTCTAAATCACTATTTTGTGTGGGAACTGAGGACAGTAAACAATAAAATATTGGTGCATTGACTATTATTTAAGTATTGGATTTCTTAGAAAATATTAGCTATTTTAATTTTTAAAAATATGTAATTGTGAAAACTTACAATTTGATCACTGAAACACATAACAGTGACTGGCTTATGTCCCCAATAATCATAGGTTTCTATATAAAAGAGAAGCATAAGCACTGAAGAACATCTGTCACAGGGAGTGCCACTTGAAAAGAGGAATTTATCATTATATTACTTGATCCATTTCTGTGTTATGCAGTCTGGATACCAATGCAGCAGACAATTTAGCCTCTATATTTCCAAAAAGTATTTTCTAAAGGCACTCCCTATAATTTGATTTTTTAATTCCTTCATAAATAAAGACATCTCTTTCCTTTCCCCTCTTTTATATAGAATGATGTGTACCTTGTGCAGGGAATACATAAGAGAAATATGTTTCCTTACCATTAAAATAAAAACACTTTCATAAACAACATGTTTCTGTGGACTTAGTGCATGTGTGTGTGCATGCGCTTTCTTCTTCAGGGTTTAATCCTCAACTGTAGTATAGAAGATTACTGAGCACAGGCTTTCTATTTATGACATCATTAAAGTGATTTTTGAAGGAGGAGTAATCTTTGTACTGTTATTTATCATGTGCACTGCAGCTCAATAAATAAATTGTACATAGATACAGTTTATTGTACACAGGAGTATCTCTGCACAGAGCAAAGACTACTGCATTTGCATGCTCAGTGCACTAATCCCTCATGATTTTTGTGTGTGTGCCAAAGTACTTTCGGTAATATTAATTGAGAGGAATCACATGGCATTTTAAATAGAGTCATGGGAATTTATCCCATTATACAGCTGAGTAACTATACAAAACATCCATCAGTGCTGGCCACACCACCGAATATCGCATCGTGGCATCAACCCAAGATATTGCACTTATCTAATCATTTACTTTACATTTACCTCGGCCTATTTCAAGACAAGAAATGAAATGCTTGCTGCAAAATTACATTTCCAGCAACTTTTGATGAAGGAAGGAGATGAACTTTGAATAGAGCAATTGTTTTCTAAATGGATTTTTAAGACATGTTATATTGAGTCTTGAGTTCATTGATTTGTACTGGGCCAAAAGGCACAGATTGCAAGGGAACATCTCTCTAGTAGAAGAGAGTTGGAAGAAGATTGCTTGTTCCCTCAATCAGAGGCCTCAAGCCAAATTTAAAAACCTGCTCAGAGCTAATTTCTTTTGATTCCTTAAAATAAAATTGTGAAATACTATAAGCACAAAGGCATCTTACATCTTTTGAGACATTTTAAAGAGAAGAATGCATTAGCTCAATAGATGGAGTGAGAAAGATTGGAAATGGGATATAGGACCTTTCACCCCTGGGCTATCATTTGATGAATGGAGCCCAAGTTAAAAGTGATCGTAATTCTTTTCATTGTGTTACACTTTGTAGTCTAAGGAGTAGTCATAAGACTTTCATCAAGATAGAAACCTTTACCTTCTCAAATAAGAGGATATTCATGGATCAATTAATTTAATCTCTGAACCTGGGGGCAAGGGGAACTATGCTAGTAGTTTCTGAGAATGCATTTACTTATAATAAACAAAATGGCAATTTTTCCCCAGCTAAGCATCTAATTCTATTACTGAATCATGAAAACTTATAGTCTTTATTTTATCCCCAGCTAAAATAACTACAGATAATCTTGCCACTTATTAATTCAGATCTGTTTTTATTGCCATTAAATTCTTTGTTTCAGTATTATCCTGTGAAAATAAATTGTAATAATAATTTTTAATAGTTTAATTCTTGTCTTAATGTTATTAATTGTACTTTTTCTTCCTTTTAGCAGATAAAGAGCAAATAAGGATTTTCTTCACTTTTCAAAATTTCGGAAGTCACACTCTCCACCACTCAGGACAAAGTGTGTTTTTTAAAGTAAGTCTCTTTGGACTTAAATTTAAGTTAAAAACACATGTAATGTCCATCAAATGTTTTTGTAACCAATGACCAGTCTGATATGTATCTTGCTTTCAACCCACTGTGAATTCAGGGGAGGGTTATGTTCAGAAAATCTGTCATCAAGGGATCTTGTTCTTAGGAACATCTGATGGGACTCCCCAGTGATCCTGAGGATGCATTCTATTTAAAG
>NW_007782620.1:0-2930 GCF_000696425.1 Galeopterus variegatus
AAGGTCATTGCAGGGCCAAGCCCGTGGCGCACTTGGAAGAGTGCGGCGCTGGGAATGCGGCAGCACTCCCACCGCAGGTTCGGATCCTATATAGGGATGACCGGTGCGCTCACAGCGCTCACTGGCTGAGCGCGGTGCGGCCGGTCTCAAAAAAAAAAAAGGACAAAAAAAATAAATAAAGAAAAGGTCATTGCAGTCTCTGCTTGGTCTCCTGGATCACAAGCTTTGGGGGAAGCCAGCCACCATGTCATGAGGATACTCAAGCAGCTCTGTGAAGTGGCCCAGATGATGAGAAACAGAGGCTTCCACCACCAGGCAGCACCAACTTGCCAGCCACATGAGCAAACCACCTTGGAGCAGATCATTCAGCCCTAGATGACTGCAGTCTCAGCTGATTTGAGCGTAATTTCATTAGAGACGTTGAGCCAGAATTGTCTAGCCAAAACACTCCTAAATTTCTGACTATGGCAACTATGACAATAGATGCTTTTTTTTCCCCCCCAAGTTATTACACTTTGGTTTGTTACACAGCATTAGATAACTAATACAGTATTCATAACCCACAACCCAATTAACGGTTCTCCATATTCTGCCTTTGTCTTTTTATACCCCTCATAAAACAATTAAATAGCAAGCTAATAAATAAGTTGTTCATGTTCTTCTCTTCTGGAATGCCCTCCTTTCCTTCTTGCAAATCCTCCAATATCCAGCTCAATCTCCATCCCCATGAAGCTTTTGACTTGAACACTTTGACCATCTTTTATTGTAGCCCAATGTTGGTACCTCAGAAGTAATTACTGTTATTTCACACATATTAATTTGTAAAGATAAAGATGATGTAGATTTCCTGTTTCCTATAGCATCCAGCATAATGCCACACATGCAGCTGCTACCTTAGTGAAATGAATAAATTTTTAATAGGCCATCATCCAGTAGAATCAAAATCTGGGACAACAGCATTTTCTTCTCCATAGTCTGAATTCCAAAATTACTGCTTTGTCTAAGGACTGGAATAAACAACTTTCAGACTCTGTTTTTACAAAGCTAATTACAACAGTTTTAGAGGAATATAGGGCAATATGTTTTACATAAAAAAGGGAAATTTACGTTTAAAGGAAAGGTAACTAAATACATGTTAGGGTCATAAACATGTGACAAGGGTCAAGACTACCCATTACAAATGAAATTCTGTTCCTAATAGGATCCTCTACCCTACTCAGCAAGAATCCAAAAATTGTTATGTTCTTCTTACTGCATACTGTTTTCCCTATTAGAGATGCCAATTTAATCATTCCTAGAAGACAAAAGTTATGGCCAGCAGAAGTGGAAACATGGTTCACTGTCAGCAAATGGCTTCAAAAATTAATTTGAGAAGAGAAATCATTTTTAGAGCAAACACTGCCAATACATTTCAAATTAAACTTCAAAATCATTGCTTGGTATATGTATAGCAGGCACTCAGATTAATGAGTCAATACATGTATCAGTTAGTGCTCTCCAGAGAAACAGAATAAGATACATACCTATATATCTATGTTATATAAAGTACCTATCTATTGAGATGGAGTTTTATTTTAAGGAAGCCTCCAGCATTGTGAGGACTGGCAAGTCTGGAATTTGTAGTGTTGGCTGGCAGGTTGAAAATTCAGGTAAGAGGTGATGATGTAATCTTCAGTTCACAATCAAAATTGACAGGCCAGCAGGCTTGGAACTCAGGCAGGATTAATATGTTATAATCTTGAGGCAGAATTACTTCTTTGGGAAATCTCAGGTTTTGCTCTTAAGGCTTTCAACTGATTGGATGAGGTCCAACCACATTATGGGAGGGTGCTCCACTTTACTTAAAATCGATTGTGTTAATCACATGTACAAAATAGCTTCACAGCAACGTTGAGAGTAGTGTTTGACCAAACACATGGGCACCATAGCTTAGTCAAGTTAACTCATAAAATCAACCATCACAATACCACATTTGATGAAGTGGGATTTTTTTGTTTGGATTTATTTGATTTTTAAATTTTCCATATCACTATGTCTCAGACATAGAGTACTCCACATGTGTGGGCACCACATAGATTACAAAATCAGAGGAGACACATTGAGCTAAGATTTAATCACCAACAATAACCATGAGTAAGAGCAATAAAATCCTGTCTAACGAAGTACAGAAACACATTTTAGAAAATGAATTTCTTATACGTGTTCATTTGTTTTATTTAAAAAAAAGTTTGTGCAACATCAAGTAAGAAAATCTAAAGGGGAATGTTGCCCAATCACAACACTTAATAAAATGTCTCCCATTACTAAACCAGCTTTTAAATATGCAATAACATTCACAGAATTGCCAAGTTATTTTTCATAAAACTCTCCTAACAAAACTGCAATTCAAAAAGTGTTTCTGTATCAGAGGATGTAGTTTTTTTCCCAAGGAAGTTACATGCAAATACCCAGAAGTTTCACTATTTACAAGGTGACAGATAGACAGATGAGGAGAGAATGAGCTCAAATAAGTCAGCCTCACCCTGCCCAAACTTCCCCAATAGGATTTAATGAGCATCAAAGTTGCAAAATGCTGGGCTGAGTGGACTAAAGGGTTGACTTACAGCAATTCTTGGGATTTTATGAAGTACTGCAGATGTTTGAAACTCTCATAGCAATGAAAAAGCCCAGCTAGTTAATAATCTGCATCATTTCCCAAGCCATATTTTATGTATAAAACATAGTTTGTGATAAAAGTTGCATACAGGCCCTTATTTATTTGGCCTTTTACTCAATAAAATGCCAGCGGCAGGGGCTGGATGGAGGAATAACAGGGCATATGTATGTGGCGACAGAGTCTCAGAAGCTTTTCCTATTTAGTGAGAGCAGATCATAACTTACATTTTATCACTATTTAGTGAGATCTTTGTTGCAGAAAATGAGTGACCTTA
>NW_007782621.1:0-2930 GCF_000696425.1 Galeopterus variegatus
AAGAAACTTAACAAATCTCAAGCATATGAAATACACACACACACACACACACACACACACATATGCACATACACGTATACATATATACATATATATACATATATAAATACATATATATATATAAAACTACATACATCATAATCAAAGCACTCAAATCTACAAATAAAAAAAATCTTATAAGCAAACAGAAAAAAAAACATTATGTACAGAGGAATAAAGATACAGATAACAACAACTGTCAACATAGAATGTCCAGAGAAAATATCTTTCAAAAGCACAGGTGAAATAGAGACTTTTTCATACATATGAAAGCTGAAAGAAGCAATCACAAGCATATCTTCACTGAAAGCACTAATAAATGAAGTCTTTCAAAGAGAAGAGAATTGATATCGGAAAAAAATGTTATTATATATAATGCAAGAAAGAGCACTGGGCATAAGAACTACATGAGTAGTTTTTCTTATTATTATTTAAATCTCTTTAAAATCCAATTAATTGTGTACATAAAAACAAAAACAATGTTTGATGTTTATAATACAAAGTAAACCTCAAAAAGTACAATGTTTGAAAGGTAAGGAAATGAAAACTTATTTATATCATCTTCTTATGTTCTTCATGAAGTGGTATAATATCACTCAAAGTAGAACTGTGATAAAAGAATTATAGCTTTTAAGCCAAAGTGAAGATAAAATGGAATCACAAAAGATAATCAATTACATCAAAAGAAGTCAGAAAAAAAGATTGAAAGACAAAGAACAGAGGGGACAATTAGAAAACAGATAGGAAGATGTTAGATTTATACATAACCATATCAAAAATTGTATTAAATGTAAATGGTCTAAGCATAGAAATTAAGAGGCAGAGACTGTCAGATTAATAAAAAATAGAGATAACAAATTATATTTGATTTGTAAAAAACTCATTTCAATATAAAGACACAAAGTATGCTAAAAATAAGAGGATGGAAAAATATATGTCATGGAACGTTAATCGAAAGAAAATTGTTGTGACTATATTAATATCAGGCAAAGTATATTTCAGAGGAAATAATATTACCATATAAAAATAGTTATTATACAATTATGAAAGAGTCAACTTATCAAGGAGACCTAATAGTCTTTTAGTTTTATGAATACATTAACATAGTTTTAAATTATATGCACCAAAAACTGATAGAGGTATAGGAAAAAAATAATCAAATTAACAATTATATTTAAAGATTACAATACTCCCTTTCAACAATCGATAGAACAAGTAGACAGAAAATCAGTAAGAGTATTGAATATTTAAACAATATTAACTGACTTTAAGTAAGTGACATTTCTTGAACACATTAACCGACAGGAGGAGAATGCACATTCCTTTCAAGCACATATAAAACATTTACCAAAATGGGGCATATTTGGGGCCATAACACGGATCTTAATAAGTATAAAGGAATTTGACTCATGCAAGGTTTCAACCAAATTTTCTCTTACTGAGATAAATTCATTTGGAAATGAAAAATGGAAACATCTCTTGAAAACTCTAAATATTTGTGAACTAACAACTCATTTCTAAAGAATGCATATTCTACTCTGCTATAAAAAAGAATGATATACTACCATTTGCAACAGCATGGATGGGCTTAGAGAAAATTATATTGAGTAAAACAAGTCAGCATAGAAAGAGAAATACCACATGTTCTCACTTACTTGTGGGAGATAAAAATAAATAAGTAAATAGGCACACAAGCACATAAGGGGTGTGATAGAAGACACAATAATCACAACAATTCCTTGAACCTGTTAAGACAAGTGAACAGATATGATGTGCGGGAGGGGGAGAAAGGGAAGAGGAAAGAGGAACAGGTAAAGGGTCATGAAAATCAACTACCATGTATATTGAGAAGTTAAAATTTAAAAAAGAAATAAAAAATTACACAATTAGATTTTTGGTCTAAAGAAAGAAGAACACATTAACCGACAGGAGGAGAATGCACATTCCTTTCAAGCACATATAAAACATTTACCAAAATGGGGCATATTTGGGGCCATAACACGGATCTTAATAAGTATAAAGGAATTTGACTCATGCAAGGTTTCAACCAAATTTTCTCTTACTGAGATAAATTCATTTGGAAATGAAAAATGGAAACATCTCTTGAAAACTCTAAATATTTGTGAACTAACAACTCATTTCTAAAGAATGCATATTCTACTCTGCTATAAAAAAGAATGATATACTACCATTTGCAACAGCATGGATGGGCTTAGAGAAAATTATATTGAGTAAAACAAGTCAGCATAGAAAGAGAAATACCACATGTTCTCACTTACTTGTGGGAGATAAAAATAAATAAGTAAATAGGCACACAAGCACATAAGGGGTGTGGAAGAAGACACAATAATCACAACAATTCCTTGAACCTGTTAAGACAAGTGAACAAATATGATGTGCGGGAGGGGGAGAAAGGGAAGAGGAAAGAGGAACAGGTAAAGAGTCATGAAAATCAACTACCATGTATATTGAGAAGTTAAAATTTAAAAAAGAAATAAAAAATTACACAATTAGATTTTTGGTCTAAAGAAAGAAAAGAAAACCTATTCAAATTTTGAAGAGACAGCTAAAGTAATACATGGTAGGAGGAGAGGTAAGATTTATAACAACAAATGTCAATATTAGAAAAATCAAAAGTACGTCATATCAATAATTTAAGCTTCCTCATTAAGAAATTAGAAAAACAAAACAATTTTAATGCAAATATGCAGCAAAGAAAGAAATAAGAGAGAACAGAGAATAAAAGAATGAAATAAACTCTAGAAAAACAATAGAGAAAATCAAAAAAATAAAATGTTTTTTTTATTTGAGAAGATCTATATAACTGATGTAAACAAAATTTATCAATATCATGCATGAGAAAGGTGCACTATTATAGATTCTTCCTAGAA
>NW_007782622.1:0-2930 GCF_000696425.1 Galeopterus variegatus
TGCGTTTTTCCTACCTGAGCCACCTTGGCCAGCACTGGGTATTATCAGACTTATGAATTTTTGCCAACCTGAAAATTGGCACTGGTCATTGTTTTGATTTGCATTTCTTTAATCACGAATTAAATGGAACATTTTTTCATATGGTTAAAAGCCACTCTCACTTTTTCTGTGAAAGCCTGTTTCTATCCTCTGTCCACGTTCCCTCATTGGATGGATGATCTTTTTCACACTGATTTGTAAGAGCTCTTTGTATATTGAGAAAATTACAATATGATTTTGTGATATGAATTGCAAATATATTTTCCACTTTGTCATTTTCTGTGGTATTTTTTCCAGATGATATATTTTGTTTCTATGTTATCAAATATATTAAACGTTTTCTTTTTAGTGCCATTGGTTCTGTGTTTTCTTGCTTAGGGCTTCGTGACCTGAAGAACGGAAGTCTATGTAAAGAACATTACCAGTAACCGGCAACCTTTGTCTTCCACTGCCCATCCCAAGTCATCGGGTCTCTATCCCCAGATCCTGGCACTGCCCCCGCCAGGGGTGACACTCAGTTGAGGCCTTTCGTGATCATTTCTTTGCCATAAACCGAGAGCCCATCCTATGCCAGGAGCTGTTCTAGGTTCTGGGTATGCAAAGATTCAGAAGTAACTAAGGCCCAGGCCCTGCCCTCGAGGAGCTCAGAGTCCAGCTATGTGAACAAATAGGTTGAATAAAGTGATAAAAAGTCAGTACAGGGTAGACAGGGGTCAAAAAATAAAACCAGCCAAGAAAGTTTCATACAGGTGACCTTTGGTCTGAGTCTTGGAAGTGGAACGGTGTCTAGCAGGCCAAGCAAGAGTGGGGTGGACAAGAGCGTTTCAGGTGGGGGGGACTGTTCGGGGTCCAACGGTGGCTGCAGCGGAGGGTTTAGGAGGTACACCTGTGGGGAAGGAGGGTCCGCATCACAGGATGCTGAGTCTGGGCTTTGCTCTTAGGGCTACTGAAGGGTTGGGGAGAGGTAATTAGGTTTGCAATACAACTCTACCCTTGACAAGAGGGTGGAAGGATGCAGGAAGGAGGGCAGAATTAGAGACCCGGCGGCCAGGTGTGAAACCACAGTTCACGTGACTCTTGGAGGGGTCTGAGACCAAGGTGGTAAGGAGTAGAGGGGTTGGAAGCAGAGGGTGGCTGCGAAGGGGGAAGACGAATCAAGGTTGGGTCTTGTTAGGAGGAGGTGGTTTGTGTGTCGGGGCAGAAGGAAGTGGGGGGAGTGGAAAGTGACATAGACGACTGGGTCTGGGAGGACTCTGAGCTTTTGGTGTGGATGATGGTGCTGACCACAGAGCAGGGACCGCAGGAGGAGAGGCAGGTCTGCGGGGCAAGGCACTTTAGTTTCGGACCCACTGTGTTTGAGGTGTTGATGGGACATCCAAATAGAGACAGACCACAGGAGGCTGGGAATGGACAGCTGGGGTTCTGGAGAGAGCCTCGACTGGAGACGAAGATTTCTATTAGTCATTGGTCATGGCTGAGGCCCCAACAGTGCATGCCATGGCCCCGTAATGACATGATGTCCTGCATCTGATGTGTGTATTTTAATTTAACTGACACTTGTGTAGCCTTTGCTGTGAACCAGGCCTGTAATGTCCATATTCACTCATTTAGTACAAATACAACTTTGAGGGAGACGCTGCTATTTATCGTCATTTTGCAGATGAGAGGACTGAGGCTCAGAGAGGCTGAGCGACGTGCCCACGTTCTCCCAGGTGCTAGAGGCAGAGACAAGGCTTGAGCCTGGGCTGTCTGTCCCGGTGGCCACTCTCACCCCACGCTGTGCTGCCTCCTTCTACAGGACACTGATGGTGAAAGTGTTCACCAGGAAGTTTGTAGGAGAGAGGATAGCTACGGCTCAGCGCTGCTTGTAGAAAGACTCTTCTCTCTGCCCTCACAGGTGAAAGCCGAGACATCTCAGGTGAGGAGGAGCCTCTAGATTTACGGGTAAAGGTGCAGTGTTACCTGTGCCTGCTGCTGTCCATGGACGCAGGATGTTGAGTGACGAGGAGCAGTGACGATGGGCCAATGACGAGGGCCACTGTGCTCCCTCGTGCTGCTTGTCTGCTTTCAGTTAAATTCCACCTGCCTTTTCTATTCCTCCCCTCAATGGTTTTGTGTTTCACCAAGGTCGGGATGGTATTGTAAGTTCACCATTTCCACAATACATCTTCTCCCAAGTCATCATGCATCAGTATGGATATATAAAAAGAAAATATCAACGGATCACAGACATTTGAAAATAGGACTCAATTTTCTTGGACCAGAAGTGTAACAGAAACACAGAGGGATGGGCTAAAGTCACAGACCTTCTGGGTTTAGGTCCTGAAGCAGGCACAGAGGATGGCAGTTTGTATCCTGCAAAGTCATGGGGACTAAAAGTACTTCACAGGGGGCTGGGGACATGGGCCAGGCTCATTGCGTGAAATGAGGCCCTGAGATGGCACTCCCCCAGCAGAGATAAAGACCGAAAAAAGGTACGACTGGCACTTATTCTGTTTTGGAGTCCATGGCTGTATTAGTCTGTTTCTGTTGCTTATAACAAAATACCCCAAACTGGGTGATTTATAAAGAAAATGAAATGTTTTGTTTATGGTTTTGGAGGCTGGCAAGTCCAAAGTCTGGGGAACACATTTGGTGAAGGTCTTGGTGGTGGTGACAGTGACTCAGGGGTCTCACCTGGTGGAAAATTGCAGAGCAGAGAGAGACTAACCTCTCATGTGCTCTTCCTTTAAAGTCCTTAGAACCATGCCCCTGAGCACCATTATTAATCCATTCTCTACTGCATGTTCCTGCAATCTAATCACCTCTTCAGGGCCCCACACTTCAATTGTCATAATAGGATTTCCCACCCTCAACAGTTACAGTGGGAATTAAGCTTCTAATATATGAAC
>NW_007782623.1:0-2930 GCF_000696425.1 Galeopterus variegatus
ATATTAATTTTTCTAAACCATGAACATGGAGTTTCTTTCCATTTCTTTGTGTTCTTGTTCAATAGTGACACTTAGAGTAAACAGAAGGAGACTTTACATATGCAATACAGACCTATGGAAAATTATTAAGCTCACAAGTCAGAGATAAAACATGTTTATACATATACGTGTATATGTGTTCATATAAAATATGCATGCAGTTATTTTTATAGATTTCTGCACAAAACTGTATATACATATATTCAAATCTAAACAATGTTACCTGACTATATATGTATGTATACACACACACACACACACACACACAAAATTCATAAGCACAAAATTATAAGGTGCCAAGGAAATGATGCTCAGCTTTTCTGGGACCATCTACAGAAAGACTTATGGGAACCTAGATGATGGAGGAATATCAAGAAAAAAGATACGCAAGCACAGTATCAGTCATACACGCATCTCGTTAGGTAGTTTTCTTTCTATACTCAGTCTTTTCCTTAACATATCACATATATAAAATACTGATTTTTTTCTTTTTTTTTTCACCTTAAAACTTAGACCTCAGGAGAAATTTTGACTCAACAGGGAAGATGGGGGGCCGGCCTGGTGGCGCACTGGATAAGTGCGCCGCTTGGGAAGCGTGGTGGCGCTCTGGCCCGAGGGTTCAGATCCCACATACAGACTGGTTCCCGCTCACTGGCTTAGCGAGGCACGGGAGCAACGCCGAGGGTTGCGGTCCCATTGCCGGTCCCCGGTCCGGTGTGGGGGCAACACTGAGGGTTGCGATCCATTGCCGGACATGGAAAAAGACAAAAGACAAAAAAAAAAAAAATTTGTTACTGATGTCATTGCAAAGGAGCCAATCTTCCTAATTAAAAAGCTCCTATAATTCATTAGATCCATGGTTTGGAAAGCGGTGAGTGTGCTATTATTTCTGTATAAAAGACTTGCAAGTCGGGGTTCGGTAAGAGAATGTTTCCATTTTTACCACAACCAGGTTTCAGGAGGTCATCTTTAGTTGTAACCTGTAATTGAATAGGTGACGCAACTCTGTGCAACAAAGCCTCCACTGGAGAGGGCCCGCCCTTGTGGGGTCTCTCATTCAAGGTCCTGACTGTCTCCTGAAACTGCGTGTCCACCCCTTCAGGGATGGGGGTTGGGAGGACAGCCACAATCCCTGTTTCAAAAGACCTTTGTACTGTTCAATCATGCCCACCGCCTGGGGGTTATAAGGCACATGTAATTGCCACTGAATACACAACTGGGAAGCCCACTGCTGTACTTCATGTCCAGCAAAGTGGGTTCCATTATCACTCTCTATGACCAGGGGTCAACCATACATGGCTATAAGGCTATTTGATGCCTTGATAGAGCTTGCCTGGTCTGGGGCCTTACAGGGCCATACAAACAGGAGTCCTGTAGCTGTATCAACAGCTGTGAAAATGTACCTGAAATTCTCTGATGTAGAAAGTGGTCCCACAAAATCTACCTGCCATCGGGTCATGGGCACCCTTCCCTGAATTATGTGCGCATCGGTGTGCGGCACCCATCAGGGGTGTGGACTCTGTTGACCACATACCAGACAAATGTGACATGCATTTACCGCATCTTCTCATTTTGTAGGAAGGGCCTACAGTTGAGCAGCCATTCACATGATTTTGCTGCTGGCATGCTGCATCTATCAGTGTAGCCATTGGGCTACATCATTTGCTGGAGCTCTCTCCAGCCACCTTACCTTAGCCAGTGCATCAGCTTCATCACTGCCCATACTGCCTAAGGGGGAATATCCTGTGAAATGGAAAAAAGGTACTTTTTTTTCATGTTCTAATTCTCATAACACTTGCCACATGGCTTGTCCCCACAAGAGTTGGTGACCTTCCAGCCACCGCTGATATTTCCACATAGAGATCCAAAGGGTTAAATCTATGTACACAGCCCAGCTGTCAGTACAGATGGTTAATGGCCCAGGCTCATTTTTTATCACCATCCATACTGCCCTTAGTTCAGCTCACTGGCTGCTTTTCCCTATACCATTCTCATACCACAAGGGATCAGTCAAGGGCTGGATGGCAACAGACATCCACAGTGCTGAGGGTCCATGCTGGAGCCATCGGTATACCAAGCCTGATCCACAATAGGTCCCTTTCCCTCACGGAATAGTGCGGTCCCCACCTCCATGGGTATAGGTTGTGTCAAAGGTTCTTTCACGACCTCTACTGGTCCTAACACATTTTGCAATTCATCTGACAAAGGACTTGTAGACACAGTACTTCTCTGTTCTATATATGCTCTCCATTTAGACAGAGTGGGAATCTGAGCTACACCAGTTTTAGGAGCAGTCGTCCACGTGCAGAGCCAACCAAGAATGGGGCATGTCATCCTTACTAAGACCTTAGCAGTTCCTGTAATAACTTCAGAGGCTATCAGGGCAGAATACACAGTTTCTAATTGTATATCTATCAGAGAGTAACGCACTTCAGTGCCCTTCCAGAGCTGAATCCTATAGGTGTGTAGAATTGTTCTTGTCTCTGCCAGAGACCCCATTCTGACGCTTCCTGGGTGATATGTACATCTAATTCAAAAGACTTAGTGGGGTCAGCCATGTGTAAAGCTTGTACTTGCTGTACTGCCCTCTTTGTTGCACAGAAAGCCTGTTCCACTTCCTCAGATCGAATCCACGGAGCTCTATTTTTTGTTAGTGCATACAGCGGATGTGCCATTTGGGCCATATGTGGTACGAAAACTCTCCAGTAACTCAACAGTCCCAAATACATTTGTAGTTGTGCCACCATTGTGGGCCAAAAATATGCCTGTGTTTTATTGACTATGGCTTCTGGTATGATTCATGTCTTACCCAACCAACCAAATCCCAAGAATTTGACCAACAGACTGGGTCCTTGTCCTTTAGTTGTGTTCACGGCCCACCGACATTGTTC
>NW_007782624.1:0-2929 GCF_000696425.1 Galeopterus variegatus
ACTGGAAGCATTAACTTGCAGTGATGACAGGAATTTATTAAATAGGTAGGTCAATTAATTTTCCAAATTTATTTGTGTAATGAAGGTATTTTCTGTTAATCAAACTGCTCTGAAGTTGCTTTTATCTCCTTGAATATATGTTAGTTATTCTAAAAGATAAGGAAATCTGCCATGTTAACATGACTAAAGCTACTTGACTTCAAAGATTCTTTGTTGATTAATTATATTATATAATTTGTATATATGATAAGAAAATATTTTATTATAAAAGGGTTTGCTATAAAGAATTATGAAAGGGAGTTTGCACTATCAAAGCAGAATTGGGATTTCTCCATCCACAAGATTTTTTAGAGTTTAATTAATGTAACTTAATTTAAATACCATGTTTGATTTTCTTTTATAAACATAAATTTGTTTTATTGATAAATTTGTATTAGTAAAGTTTGCACTGTACTACTCTTTTGAATAATATGACAAACTAGATCATGTGATTTTAGTAAGATTATGAAAATTTTTAAGTTCTTGGACTAAAAATTTCTCCACAATTCTATTTTTAAAGGCTTCTAAATCTGTCACTGAATTCTGAAGTGGTGCTGGATCAAGATGCAATTGATGTCATAATCCATGTAGCTCGAAACCCACACGGCCGAGACCTTGCCTGGAAGTTTTTCAGAGATAAATGGAAGATATTAAATACCAGGTAAAAATAAGAATTCAATCATTCATACGTGAATGAGTAAATTAAAGCTGAGGAATAAAGGCCCAAGTTTTGTGTTACAGCTAAGATCCAAATAATAGGATTAGATTTTAAAATAGCCAACCAAGAAGGGTGCTGCCAGTTCTGTGAAACTCAGAATTATTTTAACAATTCTATAACGTTATTTATTTATTGAATATTGATAAACTTAATTAATTATATTTGGAAATGTGGGGAGTGCAAAAGGTTTGGCAGAGCAACTTTCCTGGAAATTCTATCAGATGGTCCAAAGTTGAAGAAATCATATCATAAAATTCCTATATCCTGAACGTGTTATAGAAAAAATGATTTAAAAGTCAGATATAATGGTACTATATTTAAACAACTTCATTTACTTCTGTAGAATTATTTTAAATTTCCTTTAAATATAAATATCAGAAAACACCTGAAATAAAACTATGATGTAGAGAGGGAACATTAATCAACTGAATCATTGTGTTATTCCAGTTACAGTAGAATTCATTCCCAGGACATCTTGTATTATGGTGAGAATTCTTTAGCCTCAATTAAAAAAAAATTCACTATGTATTTAAATATATTATAATAAATGCTAATTTATTACTCTGATATTCTCTATGGTATTTTAAAATTAAATTTATTATAGTGCAGGTAAATGCTGCAAACTTAAGTATTCCCAGATAGTCAGCAGACCTACTATTCTGTCTCTGATATATAAACTTTATTATTATTAAACACACCTTTATCAGTTTCTCTGGTCTAATTAGTTTAATTGAAATGGATGTGTCATATTAAAACACATTTTTATCTACAGATATTTCACAGTCGAAAAGCATTAATATTCCTATAAGACACATTGACTTTTTTATATTTTCAGTTTAGAACTTGGAATGATTGGAAGATTAGAGCCTGCTTTGCTGTCATACATATAGTAGAGTGAATAGTTAGACACTTAAGGTGAAATTAATATGTATAAGCATTTATTTTAAAGAACATCAAATGTCTACCAAAACACAAAGTTTATTTAGGGAATGGTCTTGTAGATCAGAGTTCAGTGAATGCATATATAAGCATATATCATTTATTGCCTACCAAAAATGTTGGTTCCTGGTATTCCTATTTTGTCTCACTGAGAATACATGATCTCTATCCCAAAGGTAGAAAGGTTGAGATTTCAGTATATCTATAGCTACAGTAGCATTTATCTTGACAAATAAGAGTGTCTTCCTCATCTGCTCCTACTCCTATGTGAATTCTTGAATGCTGGAGTTCATGGGGACCCTGTCCAGGGTACTCTTTTCTTCTCATTCTGTAAGTTCTTCCTGGTTTTAGTTGCCACTCTCATGGTTTTGATCTCTCCCAAACCTATATCTCTAACTCAGACATTTCACCTAAGCTTCGCCCTGTGATAGACAATTGCCCATTGAGGTTCCCTATTGGAGTGTGCCTCAAAAGCTAAATTCATCATTTCCCCCTTGTCTTCCTTTTCTCAGTAAATCTTATCGTCTTCCACCAATTGCTCAAGCCAGGCACCTGGATGTTTACATAGGCTTCCCCCTTTCCCTTTCCATATATGACAATTAAGCCTGCAGTCTTGTCAATTTAACAATTTCTATTTAAAAAAAATTCTTCCTCTCTTTTCCTGCAACCACTTCCTTAGTGCATGTTCTTACTCTTGCTTGTATTCTTACAATAGCTTTCTGCCTTCCTGTGTCTGTAATTATACTCATACATATGCTTTATGTACCACTATACACACACATCAGCCTCTTCCCTTTGTCTCAAGAATTTTTCTGAAAAGAAAATGTGTTATTTCTCCACTGTAAAAGTTTCAGAGGTTCTGTGCCACACTTAAAATCTAAAGCTCTTTAATATGTCCTCCGTATAACTCCCCAGCCTCTTGTTCTTCTATCTCCAGCCTCAGAATTTATGCCCTCTTAGTACCCGACTGCTTGAGGTCATCTGCAGACACCATGTTGTTTCACACTTCCTTGCCTTTTTTATGCTGGTGTTCTGGCTAAAATTACTTTCTTCCCTGCAGCTCAGAACTAGTCCTTACTCAGGCTAGATGCCATCATCTCCCAGAAGCCATTCCCAAGACCGCACAGCTAAAAAGACCTTCTCTGGGCATTGTGTATGAGTATAATTGCATAATCAACATATTGACCCACATTAAATGGAAATTATCCATTGACATGTCTCGCTCTTCAACTA
>NW_007782625.1:0-661 GCF_000696425.1 Galeopterus variegatus
ACTGAGGGTGGCAGGGGCCCCTCCTTTGTACTGGAGGCTTATTAGTATTCAGCCATCATGGGAGCACCTTGGAGGGAAAAATTGTAATAGGTCCTGAATGAACCCAGCTTGCAGCCATGGTTGGGAGGTGACAGGAAGCAGACTGAGCTGCCCTTAAGGTAAGGCAGTGATGACCGGCTGAGCCAGATCCTGGGTCGGGACAGTTTCACGTGGCATCAGTCAACAGGCACTGCCCAAGGCCTGCTGGGATGAGCAGACCACTGGGCAGGTAAAAGCCCAGCTTGGGGCAGAGGGAAAGGGGGCCAGATAACACTGGCATTCCCAGGGGGGTCACCAGGCGAGTGACAGGGAAGAGCAGCTGCAGTTGGCTGTGGCAGTT
This sequence comes from Galeopterus variegatus, assembly GCF_000696425.1. NCBI lineage: Eukaryota > Metazoa > Chordata > Mammalia > Dermoptera > Cynocephalidae > Galeopterus > Galeopterus variegatus. The sequence continues at coordinate 380 of NW_007782625.1, forward strand.
ACATTTGTCCATCAGACCCCTAGGTTGCCAGCAGTGAAGTCCCAAATCTGGACAGCTGAACTTGGGGTCACTACTAGTCTATATGAAGCCTTTGCAGAGCTAAAACCGGCACCTTCTTAGCAGAAGACTAGAGAAAGTGCCCTGCTGGGTATGTGCAGTCCTGCCCACGCAGGGCTTGGTTAAAGCACTGGCTAGAGTTCAGCCCCCACTTGCTGCTTTGCAGTACACAAACCATACAGCTATTCACAGTGGCCCCAAGGGAGATCTACCTTATGTTTCAAT
>NW_007782625.1:2708-2929 GCF_000696425.1 Galeopterus variegatus
CTAAAAAATCTGAAAAATTAGCTAAGCACATTCTTTGGGTGGTGCTAAACTTTGCAAAGAATAATAGAAAGAGATGTTGCATATTAATTATATCTGGAGAGGAGTTACCCTATTCTCTTGAAGTGTTCTGGGTGCAGGTAGGCCTGGTTTGCAGCCTCCGCTACTTCTTAGGTGGGACCATGAAGGTACCTACTCTGAGCCTCACTGTTTTCCCTTATAAA
>NW_007782626.1:0-630 GCF_000696425.1 Galeopterus variegatus
TTTTTTTCACATGTAAAGATGACAATCAGTTCTTGAGAGCAACCAGCTATTAACTACCTGCTGAGTTTATTTGCACGTCCTTCTCTGTTGTATTCAGTCATCTAAAAATTAATTTGTTGCTAGATTACCTTTTCTTTTTGTATATATGATTATATTGAATAATATGAGCTTTTGACAAAAAAAGAGGGCAATTCTAAAGCATTATTTTAGGTCATTCAGTCTCTAATCTTTTCTAGGCTTTTTTGCATGTAAAGTGTCTTTTTATTAAGTTATGGAAATTGGAACACATCTCCTGGTTTCTAAAAACAATTATGATTTTTGTCTGTGTACTAGAGGTGTTTATGCTTTCTCCTTTTTCTATTATAATGCCTTTTCTTATTATTCTACTGAATGTTCTGCTCTCTGACTGAAAATATCATTTTTCAGATGTTGCTTTTTATTTTCATATTCTTTCATTTTCTCAGGTGCTTATGCTTTAATAAGGCTCCTCTGATATCTGCTTTCTCAGTTAAAAGATTTTTCCTGCTTACTTTGAAAATTGTTCTTTCACTAAAGATAACAGATGGTATATTAACATATGTATTTTGACCCTAGAATAAATATCTTTCAGCTTTTCAAATATGTATTATT
>NW_007782626.1:2372-2929 GCF_000696425.1 Galeopterus variegatus
TTTTTTTTTTTATCTATTTCAGATTCAGATCATTCTATATACTGCCATTAAATTATCTTAAAACAGTCTTTTGTACAGACTATTCCTCTGATTAAGTCTTCATTGACTCCACATTGGTTGGAGAAAAATATTCAAAACACTTACCTTGGCATTCAGAAGCTTGAAAAACGTAGTTCTAACCTACTGTTCCCACATTTATCATCCCCCCACCCCCAGATGGTATATGTGCCCACCATTTGGAGTTAGCAGTGTGAAAAGCACCAGCTCTAAAGGCTGCCTTGCTTTAAAAACTGGATGAACTTGGGCAAGTTATTTCTCTAATTCTCACTCTCCTCAGCTAAACTGATTATTTCTCTAATTCTCACTCTCCTCAGCTAAACTGAAGATAATAAGAGAATCTATCTCATAGCATTGTTGAGTATTAAATGTTTTAATACATGTAAATTTCCTAGAACAGACTAGGAACAAGTAAAGTGCTCAATATAAGTTCGTTTTTTTTTTTTTTTAATGTATTATTTATTTGGCTCAAGATTCTCTCCCACTTTATATGACTCTCA
>NW_007782627.1:0-767 GCF_000696425.1 Galeopterus variegatus
TAGTATACAAAGATGTTAAAACAACTTTCTTAAAGATGTTCTTATAAAGATTTATCTACCTAGTAACAGACCATCGAAATAAATGAAGCAAATACTGACAGAGGAAAAAGGAGAAATAGGTAGTTCTCCCACAGTAGTTGGATATTTCAATATCCCAGTCTCAATAATGGACAGAATAACCAGATAAAAGTAAGAAAATACAGAACTTAACACAATAAACCAGTTAGAGCAAACTTTCTGCTCAATGGGTGCCAAACCTACTGTGCTCAGATCAGCAGCAGGTAAGAGCAGAACTTGCAAGAGAAAATTTTTTTGTTAAGGAAACTTATTATTTTTTTCTTTTATTATTTTATTTTAATTGATCAATATACAATATAGTTGATTTTTGTGTCCCTTTCCCCTCTCCCTCTGCCCCTCCCCCATCAACATCATATCTGTTCACTTGTCTTAACCCTCCCCGTTTATTTGTTTGTATATTTATGTGTTTATTTTTATTAGCTCCCACAAATAAGTGAGAACATGTGGTATAACTCTTTCTGTGCCTGGCTTATTTCACTTAATATCATTTTCTCTAAGTCCATCCATGTTGCTGTGAATAGTAGTATTTCATTTTTTTTATAGCAGAGTAGTATTCCATTGTGTAGATGTAGCACATTTTTCTTATCCACTCATCCAATGATGGGCATTTAGGCTGGTTCCAACTCTGGGCTATTGTAAATAGAGCTGCAATAAACATGGGAGTACAGGTATCCCTTCAACATGATGAT
>NW_007782627.1:2029-2929 GCF_000696425.1 Galeopterus variegatus
GAAATGGAAGTGGTCTAGTCAAAGCAATAGCGAGAGAGGTCAAGAGTAAAGGTGATGGCAATGGCTTTTTGAGATACTCAAGGCATTTTGCTTATTGACTTTCTGGAGGGCAAAAGAACAATAACATCTGCTTGAGAGTGCTTTCAGAAGGTTAGCCAAGGCTTTTGCAGAAAAATGCCCAGGAAGACTTTACAAGAAAGTCCTTCTCCACCATGACAATACTCCTGCTCATTCCTCTCATCAAACAAGGACAATTTTCCAAGAGTTTCAATGGGAAATCATTATGCATCCATCTTACATTCCTGATTTGGCTCCTTCTGACTTGATTTTTATTTCTTAAAGTTAAAACATCTTTAAAAGGCACATATTTTTCCTCAGTTAATAATATAAAAAAGATTGCAATGACATGGTTCAATTCCAAGGACCCTCAGTTCTTTAGGGATGGACTAAATGGCTGGTGTCATCCCTTAGAAAACTATCTTGAACTTAATGGAGCTAATGTTGAGAAATAAAGTTTATGTCTTTAATTTTTATCTTTTAATTCTATTTCACAAGGAACTTGTGAAGCCCCCTCACATTTTATAGGAAACAATGAAGATGAAGTGTTAAAACTTATCCCGATATGTACTAAAAATATTTTTTTAACTTCTGAGAAAATAAATTACTCTCCGAAGAATATAAGACTATAAAAAGCAGCATTTACTTCGTTAGAGCTTATAGGCCAAAATGATATGATATTGCACTTTCCATCAAACAAGTAAGCAAAAAACAAGCTCTTAATCATGTGATGAGGGAGTGAGCCAAGAAGATAATCTTAAAAGCTACACTGAGGGCTTCCAGTCAAGATGGCAGAATAGACAGTACCCAGTGTCACTCTCTCCCACAAATCAACCAATTTAC
>NW_007782628.1:0-821 GCF_000696425.1 Galeopterus variegatus
CGGCGGGAGCACTGCTGCACTCCCAGCAACGCACTCTCCCGAGTGCACCACGGGCTCGGCCCAACACCACATTTTCTTTATCCAATCATCCATGGAAGTACACTTAGGTTGGTTCCAACTCTTGGCTATTGTGACTAGAGCCACGATAAACATGGGAGTGCAGGTGTCCCTTTGACTTGATTTCCATTCCTTTGGATAAATACCCAGAAGTGGGATTGCTGGATCATATGATAGTTCTATTTGTAGTTGTTTGAGAAATGTCCATATTGTTTTCCATAGTGGCCATACTAATTTATATTCCCACCAAAAATGTACAAGAGTTCCCCTTTCTCCACAACCTCACCAGCATTAGCTATTCTCTGTCTTTTTGTTAATAGCCATTCTAACTGGGGCGAGATGATATCTCATTGTGGTTTTGATTTGCATTTCTCTGATGGTTAGTGATGTTGAGCATTTTTCCATATGCCTGTTGGCTATTTGTATGTCTTCTTTCAAAAAATATCTGTTCAGTTCCTTCACCCATTTTTTAATTGGATTATTTATTATTTATTATTCATTATTATTGAGTTGTTTGAGTTCTTTGTATATGCTGGAGATTAATCCCTTGTTGGATGCATAGTTTGCAAATATTTTCTCCCATTCTGCAGGTTGTCTTCTTGCTCTGTTGGTTGTTTCCTTGGCTATGCAGAAGCTTTTTAATTTGATATAATCGCATTTGTTAATTTTTGTTCCCTGTGCAGAAGTGTTATTCATAAAGTCTTTACCAAGACCTATGACCTGAAGTGTTTCCTGTATGTTTTCTTCTAGCAGTTTTATAGTTT
>NW_007782628.1:2556-2929 GCF_000696425.1 Galeopterus variegatus
TCTTAAAACGTTGTCTGTTTCATTTATGCCAAGATGTATCAGAAGAGAAGTCTATAATAGATAGTTCAAAAAATGAAAATGTTTCAACAGGTTCAATCTCAGGGTTGATATAGCAAAAGTTTTTACAGGCTGGACGTGCTTAGGAATTGGAAGGACCCTGTGTTGATGGATCTGAAGACAATCTTCTGAGTGGGTGTGTTTAAGCTTATCCCCATGGGCAGATCAGATGTTAGCATGCTTGTTCAAACGATGGTACTGATGATACCTTGGATGAAATCGCTGTACAGGTGGGCCAATGTCGCTCCTTTCCGCAGCTCAGGCTGTAGCCCTAACACTTCTCTGCCATTTTACACACCTCTATGGGAGGTCACAA
>NW_007782629.1:0-2929 GCF_000696425.1 Galeopterus variegatus
TGTCTCCACATAGAAGAAGATCCTTGGAAAAACTCTTGGAAATTAAATGCTTCAAAGAGCTAGAAGAAGACAGGGAATCCTTTTATCACGTTAGGCTACCAATCTTATAGATAAAAAAGGGTTGGAGGAGGAAGCACACAAAGAAGAAAAACAGTTGACTTTTACTCTTTTTTAAAATTAAACAACCAGAGAAGAGGATCTTGAATGTTATAACAACAAAGAAATGATAAATGTTTAAGTGATATATACACTAATATTCTGACTAGATCATTATACAATACATGCATGTATTGAAACAACAAATTGCACCTCATAAACGTGTACAATAAAAAAAGTTTTTGAATTAAACAAGGAATGCAAAATATTGGCTTAAACAAAGTCTGGTTTCATTTAAGCCTGGTTAAGGGGGTGGATGTGAGGGAAAAGAAACAGAAATAAATGTGACGGTTTATGAAAGATGAGCTCAGTTGAGGCACACGTGGGGCAATCCACTGAGACCCAAACACATCTTTACATTTAGGAACATGAAGAAGGCAAGAGCGCAGCGCCTGCACGAAGTCATGCTGTAAGTTTCCACCCCCCAGGAGCCCAGCTCAGGACAGAGGCCTGGGGAGAATGCAGTCAACGGGTCCAGGAGGAAGAGAGCCCCAAGGAGAGGCTGAGATGGAACAGAGAAAACCAGTACAGCCCAGGGCAAAGGCTGGAAAGAGAAGGACACAAAGGTGACCTCTGAAGTCAAGTGGGAGGGCTCCGTGCCACACGCCCATGCATACCCACATTCTTACCACCTCCATGGGTCTTGGGACCAAGAGGTCTGGCCTCCTCATGCCCTTTATCCCTGTTTACCTCTGTCCCCAGGAGAGTACCCAAACTCAAAGGCCATTCCTCATCCCCTGGCCTCTCATGCACATTCTGTCCAGTATGTCACATTTTCTGGCCCCAGCTCCCTCACTTCCATCCTCCCTCCCTCCCCATCCCCACCCGCCTTTCTCCTAAAACTTTTCTTCGGTGCTGTCTGGAATTCACTGTCGGTTATAAGCAAAAATCCCTGTATCTGCCACCTCTTCTCTAATGCTCACTTCACCTTGCTGAAACTTGCTCTTCCAAGGACATTGCTTCTCCTGTGGCCCTATGGCTCTGTATGACAGTGCCTCCCACCCAAGCCCCAAATTCATTGATCCTTCTCCCCTTTCACTGTTCCTCAGCCCCATCTTCTCCTCCTTTCCCAGCTTAACGTCCTTGGTTGATAATAACTACTCTTAAATCTACAACTCAAGCTTAGACCTCTCCCGAGCTAGTCAGCTATCCAGTTGCCTACTTGATATCTCTGCTTTGACATCTAACAAGCTTCTCAGACTTTAACACGTCCAAAATCTTTTCCCATCTGCTCTTCCTGTCAGCTGCCTTGTTTTAGTAGATGATGACCCTTTCTTCTAACTGCTCAAATCAAGACACTTGATGTCATCTTTAGGTACTTTCTTTTTTCTCATATCTTGTAATCTGTCAACAAATCCTGTTGACCCTACCTTAAAAATATATCCTGGATTCACACTGGTCCAGGCCACCAACATCTCTTGCCTGAATTCCATAGCAGTCTCCTAACTGGACTCAGTCTCTCTCCTTCAGCCCATTCTCACACTGAATGACCCCGCTAAACTAAGACACGCCATGTCACCCCTCAGCTCAAAACTTTCCTCTGACTTCCCATATCATTTAAAGGCCAAGTCCTAAGCCTCACAAGGACCTACCTATTGTGCTTCCCAGTCTGTACGCCCAATCTCCGTTCCACCGTTGTATCTTGGAAGTAGATAAATTTGTTTTTGATTTTTACAGGTTCACAGCTAGAAGGAGTTTTGCCTTTGGTCTCAGATAAGACTTTGAATTTCTGACTTTTAAGTTGTTGCTGGAAAAAGCTAGACTTTTGAGACTATTGGGATGGAATGATTGTACTTTGGATGTGAGAGTGACGTGAGTTTTGGGAGGCCAGGGGCAGAATGACGGAATTTGGATGTGTTGTCCCCTCAGAACTCATGTGGAAATTTGATCCCCAATGTGGCAGTGCTGGAAGCTGTTTGAATCACAGAGGTGGAACCCTCATGAATGGATTAATGCTGTCCTTGGGGGTGGGGCTAGTGAGTTCTCGCTCTTTTAGTTCTGCGAGAGCTGGTTGTTTAAAAGACCCTGGCACCTCCTCTCTCTCTCTCTCTCTCTCTTGCTTCCTCTCACCATGTGATCTGCTTGTACCTGCTGGCTGCCTGCCGCTTTCCACCATGAGTAGAAGCAGCCTGAGGCCTGTGCCAGATGCAGCTGTCCCAGAATCGTAAGCCAAATAAACCTCTGTTCTTGTTAAATTACCCAGTCTCAGGCATTCTGTTATAGCAACACAAAATGGAGTAATACACAGCCTCATCCCACTCTGACCTCATCTAAAATAAAAATCATACTAACTTGTTATAACATGTCTGAACAGCATCTAGTTTGAGGCACTAAGAAGAAGAAGACATCACTTTGAAAAGAGCCCCTATTCATTTGCACTTGCTGTTCCTGCTGCCTGGGATCCCCTCTCTAGTCCTTCCTGTCTTTAGATATCTAGCCCATCTAAACCCCACCCCAGACTCTTTCCATTTCCCTTCCCTGCATTATTTTTTATCTTTATCACCGCCTAACATACCATATCTTTTACATACTATATATATATATATATATATCTTTGTTATATTTTATCCTACTTATTGTCCATCCTCTCACTCTATGAAGGCAGGGATTTTTATCTATTCTGTGCACTGCTAAGATCCCATTGCCCTGAATAATGCCTGTCACACAGTTGTTGAATAAAAGAATGAATAAATACCTCAGGCTCTGGGTGTGGATCACTGGAGAACTGCACAAAAGATGAAGTTGGGGGTAATGCAGATGTGACAGAATTGGG
>NW_007782630.1:0-2929 GCF_000696425.1 Galeopterus variegatus
TCAGGATCATTAGAATGAGCCAGATTCTTCCAAACCTAATCAAAGTGCTGTTTTACTTCCTATGATTGAAATGCTTAACTATTATTGCTCTAAATTTTATCTTTATTTATTTAGAGGACAAAGAGAAGGTTTTGGGTTACTATATTTAGAGATGCTATTTGGTAGGCAAACTATTGAACAAGAATGTTTTGTTCCTTTCATGGAACTGCACTACTCTGAAATGCAATTAAGTTTGTGGATGGCTATTTGCTTCTTTTATGGTGGATCTTTCGTCCTGTTGAATTTAGCTAAAAATTATCCCTGGAAGATTTTTATTCATACATCCTTTTACTCTTTGTGTATCTCCTAATTTTTTTGTTGCTACTCATTTTCTTTTAGCCAATCTATAGGCAACCCCTTTTGGTAGCTTTAGTTCTAAACTAAAAAAAGCAAGTAAACAAAACAAGAGAAAAAAAAAAAAAGAAAGAAAAGAAAAAAGCTTGTTTTGAAGGGTTTAAATATTGGAATCTAAGGATATAAATGTCAAAGTCAGAGTTTAGTTCACTGTTCTGCTATGTGTTAAGAAACCCTTAAAGGCACACTTGTTGGCTTTAAAGAAAAATAACTGAAAGTTTAGCCATTTACAGTAGTATATTTGGTATTTTCAAATAACAGTTAAATAAAATTACATTAGTCATTCAGACAGCACACACTTAATCATTTGTTGTTTTCCTTATTCTTGAATGTCTAATTATATACTCTCCATTGGTTGGTTATTATTTCTTAAATTATTCAAAGGGCTGGGGAAACATATACATAAACAATACATACACATTGCACAACATGTCTCAGCTTTAGGCGATTTAAAATTTTTATAAATTAAATTTCATTCCTTTGTCTTATTATATTTTCAAAGAATTTACTTTCTTGTCAAATGATGACAAAATGTCAGTCTTTTTTTTTTTTTTTCCTTTTTGTCTTTTTTCGTGTCCGGCAATGGATCGTAACCCTCAGTGTTGCGCCCGTACCGGACCGGGACCGGCAACGGGATTGCAACCCTCGGCGTTGCGCCCGCACCTCGCTCAGCCAGTGAGCGGGAACCGGTCTGTACGTGGGATCCGAACTTTTGCGTAGATTAAAAATGGATGCAAGTATATGTATCTAGAAAAAATTGAAAGCAGGGTCATGAAGAGATATTTGCACACTTATGTTCAAAGCAGCACTATTCACAATAAGCAAGAGGTAGAACAACCCAATATCGACAACTGACAGATGAATGGATAAACAAAATGTGGTAAATACATATAAACAAATATTATTCAGCCTTTAAAAGGAAGGAAATCCTGTCACGTGGTACAACATGGATGAATCTTAAAGATATTATGCTAAGTGAAATAAACCAATCACAAAAAGACAAATATTTATGATTCCATTTATATGAGATATCTGAAGTAGACAAATCCATAGAAACAGAAAATAGATTAGTGTTTACCAGGAGCTGGAGAGAGATAAAAAAGGAAAATAGCTATTTCAGATTTGCAAGATGAAAAAGTTCTGGGGGTCTGTTACATAACGATGTGAATATACTTAACACTACTGAACAGTATGCTTAAGAATGGTTAAGATGGTAAGTTTTACATTATTGCTTTTTATTAAAATAAAAAATGATGTAAGTGACAAGAAAAGTTTAAAACAGTCATTATTTAAAATATTAATTTGTCATTCATTGTATGTTTTTATTCATATGCATTTGTTTCATTTTCATTCACAGAGGTTAGTAAAGTAAAAAAAATAAGTGAAAATAAATATCTTTATTACATACTCTTGAAAATCTGAAAACTCATACACAATTCCAAAGTAATTATAGGCAAAGTTGTCAGTGATCTGTGGTGGAAGGTGCAATGGATTTGAGGTAGGAAGACCTAGGTTTTAATATGCATCCTGTTGTGGCTATTCCTGTGACCTACTAAATTGTAATTTCCTTAAAGGCAAGAATTACTTTATCTTTGTATTTTCCTGAAATACTTGGAGCAGTGTCTCCAATATTGAAATTAAGTTATGCTTTTAATTGAGTTATACTCTGAAGAAAAAGAGTGTACAATGAGTAAAGCGTACACTTGTTCTGGCATCTACTTGTCATTCCAGCACATAGGCAGCAGCTGGACAGAGTGGTGGACAAGCCAAGACTTGGAGAAAACCAGACAAGGGCAGGGCCAGGACCCAATATTAGCACTGGTCTTCAGCTTTGTTTGGGAAGCACAAGTTTTTTGAAAAACACAAAGCCCAATATCAAGAAATCTGGTAGTGGGAACCAAACCAAGCTAGGCCATGACCCTGAGCGAAAAGAACTAGGTCATGAGCAAGGAAAGGAAAGAACTGTAATCCAGGAAAGCTGACAGCTTAAAATGTGGCGCGAGTGATTGAAGCACAGAGGTCAGCCCAGAAGAAGAGCCTCTGACCTGTTTCTCTGCCTCACATGTATTTGTCACCTCTCTTCCCCTATGTGACAGAGCCACAAAAGGATTACTCATTCTTCTGAGCAGTGAGAGACCCCAAAGGGGTTAATTTCCCAGAACCCTCAAGAGAGAGGCATTCCTTCTTTTTGGAACTTAGCCCTGAATGGGGGTTCTCACCCTGCATTTATTCTCCAGACCATGAAGTTACAGGAAAAGAACACAGGTGGGGTTATAGTTTAACAATAGAGGCTGGTAACATCAGTGAAACAAGCAAAGTGACATTCCATAATGCAATTTGCAAAAGGTTGAGTTGATCCACCAACAAAAGCTTGATCTTAGCAAACATTGTTTTTCCCTACAGCAATTTCCCCAGCATTTTTACATACCAGTCAAGTAACTTGTCTGTCCTTGAGCCAGCAACCTTGCATGCTAAAATTCTTTATCTTACAACAGAGACTTTAGCCTGGGGAAAATTTCGTCTTTTGCAAGGTTAA
>NW_007782631.1:0-2929 GCF_000696425.1 Galeopterus variegatus
CTCTGATGGATGTAGGCAAAATAAATTGAAAACCTTTTGGAAAGGATTCACCATTCTAGATGCCATTAAGAACATTCATGGGGCCGGCCCAGTGGCGCACTGGAGAGTGCACCGCTTGGGAGCGCGGCGGCGCTCCCGCCGAGGGTTCGGATCCCATGTGGAGACCGGTTCCCGCTCACTGGCTGAGCGCGGTGCGGGCGCAACACCAAGGGTTGCGATCCCGTTACCGGTCAGTAAAAAAGACAAAAATAAAAGGGGGAAAAAAAAAAAAAAAGAACATTCATGATTTATGGGAGGAGGTCAAAATATCACCATTAGAAGGAGTTTGGAAGAAGATGATTCCAACCCTCATGGATGACTTTGAAGGGTCCAAGACTTCCGTGGAGGAAATAACCACAGATGTGGTGGAAATAGCAGGAGAACTAGAATTAGAAGTGGAGCCTGAAGATGTGACTGAATTGCTACAATCTCATGATAAACTTTAATGTATGAAGACTTGCTTCATATGGATGAGTAAAGAAAGTGGCTTCTTGAGATAGAATCTACTCCTTGTGGAGATGCTTTAAACATTGTTGAAATGACAAAGCATCTAGAATATTATATAAACTTAGCTAATAAAGGTAGTGGCAATGTTTGAGGATTAATTCCAATTTTGAAAGAAATTCTGTGGGAAAAGTGCTATCAAATAGCATGTCGTGCTGCAGAGAAATCTTCTGTGAAAGGAAGAGTCAATAGATATGACAGACACCATTGTCCTATTTTAAGAAATTGCTACAGCCATCCCAGCCTTCAGCAACCACCACCCTAACCAGTCAGCAGCCATCATCATGGAGGCAAGACCCTCCATCAGCGAAACGATTATGATTTGCTGAAGACTTAGATGATCATGAGCATTTTTTAGAATTTAAGTATTTTTAAATGAAGGTATATATGTTGGATTTTTAGACATAATGCTATGGTACACTGAATAGACTGGTGTAGTGTAAACATAACTTTCATATGCACTGGGAAACCAAAAAACTTGTGTGACTCACTATATTGCAATATTCATTTTATTGCAATGGTCTGGTACTGAGTCCACGATATCTCTGAAGTATGCCTGTTGCTAAATAGATTTGTAAAATTAAAATTATTTTAAAGATTCCAAATTATGAGATGCTATAATACGACCACAAAAAAATGTCGGTGATTTCTTATTTTTGGTACTTTCCTGTTTTCATAGCAATGATTATATGATAACAATGATAATATTGTAGCTAATACTTATATATATAGTGTTTACCGTATGCTGAACACCTTTCTAACCTCTTTGTAGATGTTAACTTTCAAGTATTTTGACCTAGGCTATCTCATTTGATCCTTGTAACAAAGATTGAATTAGGCAAGGCAGAAATTATTCCCATTTTGCAGATGATAAAATTGAGACTTAGAAAAGACCAGTGATTTTTCCCAAGGTCACCCTGCTGGTAAATTGCAAAGCTAGGATCATAATCCAGGTCTTCAGATTCCTAAATTAGTGCTCTTTCCAAACCACTTTTGTAAATGACATCAAATATATACATAATTGAGAATGAGAGAGTGTGCTTTTCTTTTCCTCTTTGGGTTCTAAACAAAGAAATGTGAGAATCAGCAAGATAACGATAATGGCATTTGCCTCCCTAAAGGACTGCAAACTTTCAGCCCTTGCAGAAAGAACTGGAAGTGAAGAGTGGAGTCCAGGAAGTACAATGTTTCTAACACTAGGAGCTGTATGGATTGGGGAACAGAGGAAGCTGAGCTGGAGCTTAAGATGCCTGAGGAGCAAAAAGGGAATAATAAGCCAATTGGAGAGTAATAAAGAAAGTATAAAGTTACATCTGAACAAATCAGAATGACTATAAAGGGAACCAAGATATAGCATGAAACAAAAAGACTAGGGAAACCTTTTCTTTCATTTATTTTTTTCATGCATAAGATGAATTAGATTTATAGAAGGAAAAATGTCCAAAAAGAAAAGTTATACCTTTGACAGAGACAGAAGAAAGCAGATAACATATGTTTGTGGAAAATCCGAGGCTCCAAAATACATCAGCATGTCCTTTAAGATATAAACTATGTCAGTTTCTATACTCCAACTTCATTCCTAGTCACAGGAAAAGCCAAGGGTGAGGGAAGAGTTTAGAGCTCAACATGATAGAGAAGGAAATGGTTAAAGAGCACTCTCTAAATCCAGTGATTTCAGCCATCCCCCCTCCCCCAAGGCATAACTTCAGAACAAATTTAAGATTGCTATTGCAGCAAAAGGACAAGTGAGTAAACAGAGATACATCCTATTGTTTGTTTCCAAAAGTTAAAAAATGTTATCATCATTATTTTTGGTGATTTCAGTATCTGAGGTACTATAAAATCTACCTTACCTATAAAGATACTTGGGAAGCAAAACAGCATTATTGCTTAACTAACACCTTGATTAACTAATTAAAGCTCCAGAAAAAAAAGGACAGAGGGAGAAATTTTTCTGATTATCCTCAGTCCATAATTACTAGTATTTTCCATAACCTAGGCAACAGGCTGTCTAAGAAACAAAATCCAGCTGAAACCGAACCTTCAAAAGTTTCCCTTTAGAAAAAAAAGGACAGAGGGAGAAATTTTTCTGATTATCCTCAGTCCATAATTACTAGTATTTTCCATAACTTAGGCAACAGGCTGTCTAAGAAACAAAATCCAGCTGAAACCGAACCTTCAAAAGTTTCCCTTCTACAATTTTTTTAAGGCCCAGAACAGGATCTCTGTCATACTAAAGTCCCTCTTGGATGTCTGGAAAAAGTCTTATAGTCTGGGAGACATTCCAAAATATGTGCAGTGACCATTGCCACAGGCGTGAACTTCTTAATGCATTTTGCAGAAATCTCCACCACAATGAAATTGATTACTGTCTGAAAGGATTTTT
>NW_007782632.1:0-414 GCF_000696425.1 Galeopterus variegatus
TACATCTTCATTTGTGAAACATCTATTATTCACGCCTTTTTCCTTTTTTTTTCTTTTGATAAATTGTCTTTTTATTGTTCATTTGTAAGAGTTCCTTTTATGTTTTTAATATAATTCCTTTAACAGACATATGTTGTGAAAATAATGTTTGCCCTTTGTGGGTTTGCCTATTCATTTTCTTAATTGTATTTTTGGATAGAAGAAATTACGTGAGGGAAGTTTCTCTAAATTTTTCTGGAAAAGCTGAAATCTCAAGAACCTGACTGACTTCTCTCAGCTCTCCTGTTCAGCCTTTGAAGGGTGGCTATATTCACACCTAAAGGAGGTCCTGACCACTTCAACTCTCCAGTTTGTTTTAACTACAACTCCTTTAGCTAATGTAACTTGTTTTGATTGTGAAGGTGAGAATGAATG
>NW_007782632.1:2196-2929 GCF_000696425.1 Galeopterus variegatus
TTGGGCTTGAAAAATCACTCATAGGTGTTTGGACAGGAGCCTTTTGTCTGATTTTGAAGACAGGAACACCAAATATCTGAAATATAAGGATGTTTAAATGATAGAAGTTCGGACATTTTATATATAACACTTTAAAAAAATAACATTTAAACATTTATGATCTGCACAACCTGGCTTCGAATTGAAGCTTTTTGCAAATGACGTTGAAAATCATGTATCCTTTCTGGACCACTGTTTCCCTGTCAACAAAATGAAGGTAATAATAGAACTTACTTCATAAGGCTATATTAATAGTATTCTAAAGTTCTGGGACTAGTGCCTGTTGTTTTATAAGAGCTCAATTAATGTTAGCTATTTTGTTTAGTTTTGCTTTCTTCTAACCTGATTTTGAGATATGGTGACTCCCACTTTCACAACATATGCAATTTGCTTCTGTGAAACTTCTTGCTGTGTGACAAGATAGATGGATTAATTTTAAATAGGGCTTGAATTGTTTAGAAAATGTTGTTTGAAAATCCCCCTCAGATCTTCATCCCCCTTTATATAAGTTAAAAGCTAAATATTAGCCTGCACTTAGAGAAGTTTGAATTTTGTTTGCTGTTCCCCACCCAAGCTGCTCCTGAGCAATTAACTGGCTTGCTTCAGCTTCTGTTATCAGCTTGCAGTAGGCCTCCCCAAACCCCTTCCTCATGCCAGGAGGGTATGTGTGTCTCTGTGTGACTATATGATAACT
>NW_007782633.1:0-526 GCF_000696425.1 Galeopterus variegatus
TCACTTGACTACACTGATATAAGAAGAGTCACCAGTAAAGCCTGCAAATAGAGGAAGAAATATTTATCCTCATAGCCAATCTCAGAGTAAAAGAAGAAGCAAATCTTCTACCAGATGATCAAACATCAATGAAAAAATACTAGAACTACAAATAAACAAGAAGATATGACACCACAGGAACACAGTAATGCTCAAATCTCAAACTCCATGGAACAGGAAATCCTTGAAATGTTTGAAAAGGAATTCTGAGCAATGATCTTAAGAAAACTCAAAGAAATAAAAGAAGACTCAATTAGCAAACACAATGAGAAAAGAAAAAATATCCATAATATGAAGGAGGAAATTTACAAAGAGATTAATACCTTTAAAAAAGTGTATCAGAACTCCTAGAAATAAAGATTCACTCAATGAAATAAAAAACACAACAGAGAGATTGAGCAGCAGGGTAGAGTAAGCAGAAGAAAGAATTTCAGATCTTGAAGGTGGTCTTTTCAAAATAATGCAGGCAGACAAAAAAAGCAAAAAA
>NW_007782633.1:2606-2929 GCF_000696425.1 Galeopterus variegatus
CACATTGGGGATCAAATTTCCACATGAGTTTTGGAGGAGACAACACATCCAAACTGTATCAACTACCCTATTTGTGAATTGATTAAATTCCCCATTCAAAAGACATAGACTGACTAATTGCATTAAAAAGCTATACCCAAATATGTGCTGTCTTCAAGAGACCCACCTCACCTATAGAGATACATACAGACGAAAAGTGAAGGGATGGGAAAGATATACCATGCAGATGGAAACCAAAAAGGAGCAGGAGTAGCTATTCTTATATCAGACAAAATAGGCTTTAAACCAAAAAACATAAAAAGAGACAAAGAAGGCCACTATAT
>NW_007782634.1:0-2929 GCF_000696425.1 Galeopterus variegatus
AAGTATCTTAGTTCTTGTACTCATACTCAAAAGTGCAAGGTAGAAATAGAAAAATGTCATGAGTATCTTTAGTTTGAATCCGAATGAAGATACACTCTCTTACTCATTCAGGGAATTTTTTTCAGAAATATAGAGTTGGTTTCTTTACGTGGAAGCTCAATGGGAATTTGGTGACTTGGGTAACATTTTGGATGTACTGAGACCACTGCCCATGTTTTCTACAAATTAGACTAACCTACTTAAAATTTTTTTCCATAAACATTACCATTCTCTGCTTAATTTTAAAGTGTCACAACAACTTCTCAAAATAATGATAGATTTAATGCTAAATAGAAGAGAGGGGCAAAGAAAACAACATTTCTGAAACCAAAACAAAATATGTAAAAACCTACTACTTTGTGGCTCTTTAGAAAAACTGTGATATATGATATATAATATTTGAGAAATATTACTTTTAAAAGCCATTTATCTAAATGACAAGAAGTATTATACAAAGTGATATATAAAACATATACAATAAAAAAAGAGCTCACAGACCACAGACTTTGGTCCTTGAAAATCATTGGGTTAGTGTATGAAAGCCCTTTTTCATGAATTAAATCCATAGCTTCCATCTGTCCATTCACCCTTTTTCTTAGTTACTAATTGCAAACATCATATTTTAGGTAAATAAAACCTTGGCTTGGAGTTTAGGAGAATTCATAGTTGGTTTCTACAGATGTAATTTTTTTAATGGGAGAAGAATGGATTTCTATGAATTCCAGTGATTTTCACAATATTTCAAGTCACACCATCTTCAAACATTGTTGACTTCAACTCTATTGACACCATGTGGCCCACATTCCTGGACTTACCCCTCACAATTAGCTGGCTTTGGTGTTCCACGGCTGCTGCCTCATTCCGTGCTATGCAGGTGTAATTCCCATTGTGCATCAGGGAGAGATTGGAAATCCTTAAAGAGCTTGTGAAATCAATGTTGTCAATGGTCACCCCGAGGCTTGCTGGGATGGGCCGCCCATCCTTCTGCCAGGTGATTGTGATGGGTAAGTCCCCTGAGACCACAACACATGGGATGAAGACCCGCTGCCCAATGGAGAATCTTGGGAACTCGAAAGGTTGGATAAAAGGTGGAACTGAAAAAGAAGAAAGAAAAAAGTGATAGAGGAAAGATAACAACAAATTTTCTGCATATTCTACATTCTTTTTTCCTTTAACCTTTTTTCACAGCATTGAAAGAGTAGTACAATCACTAATATAGCATGTAAATATATAAATTGTAGAAGATTGAAATTATGCTGCTGTTTGAATTTCCTTGTTATTCTAAATTAAAAGCATGGCTTGATTGATACTTCAGCAAATATGCCTAACCTAATTTAGTTCAATAAACTTTTATTTTAAATTCAATAATCATTTTTGAATGACAACATTTCAGACTGTTCACTCTGCAGTGTAAATACCGTGAAAGAGGGATCTGGGTTTGGTTTTCTTTTCAGAGTCTCTAAAAATGATGTGTACAAGAGGGGATTTCTTTCCTGCTTTGCTATTAATAGCACTACAATTACTGTTCCCCCTTCCATCCATTTCATGCCTTGTGAATAGGCATGCTCTAAACCAGTTGAAAAAGCAGAGATTCCAATTTTATTGTTAAAGTTCTTTTTTATGCCAAACTAACAGCAACCATTAATTACAAATACTTTATGTTAGGATAATTGCATCTTTACTCTGTACCTCTTAATTTTACACATCAAATGTGCATGACCTTAAATTATGACCTGGTACGTGGCATGTTGTCTGAGTTGTTGAGATGTGTTGCTAATGGAAACAAGGTTATAGCCTTCAGCTGTCAGCCACAGACACAGCTCAACTCAGTCTGGAAAGCTCTTTCTGGATTTGATTTTCCTAATAAACTCCTGTTTGCCCTTCTTGCCTCAGGACCCCTTTTCCTTGGTGCCTTGTTAGCGACCTCCCAGGATATTAGCATCCATAAATGGTTAAAATGGAGCCAGAGGAACAAACCTTGGTTACTTACTGGTTAGGGATCATGGGCAGGTTATTAATACGCACTTCCTATCAGCCGTGCAAGGTGGCTATTATTCATGCCTCACTCGGCAGATAAGGAAACTGAGACTCAATGATGTGACTTTAGTCTTGGTCTTAGAACTAGTTAACTGTTCGATAAGGGCTCAAATCATGTCTATCTGGCTGCTATCAGAGCCAGATTGTTTGCCTTTAATGTACTTCCTGCATACTTTTTTTTAAAGAAAAAGTTTATTTTTATGCTGGGGCTTGGAAATGACTCAGGGTGTAAACTAAGATGATTAAGCATGTAATAACTAATATAAGCCAGTCAGTATACTAGGTAGTTTTACAGGATGAAATTGTTATATAGCAGGACATCAGCAGAGTTTGTTCATTAATCAATTGTAGGTTCATTTCACCTACCAATTCAGGGGAGATGTATGGGATCCAGCTGATAAATAAGAATGAAGAAACCACTCATTCATTCACTCATTCATTCATTCATTCAACTAAGAAACATTTATTGAGCACCTGGGATGTGCTTGTCAACATTCAGGGGAGATGTATGGGATCCAGCTGATAAATCAGAATGAAGAAACCACTCATTCATTCACTCATTCATTCATTCATTCATTCAACTAAGAAACATTTATTGAGCACCTGGGATGTGCTTGTCAACACTTTATGTGCTGGGCATACAACAATGAACATAAACTACCAGTCTGTGCTGGTGGAACTTTCGTGTACAGAGAAGCACAGCTACTCTGTTATCTACTAATATTACCATTATTATGATATGTTTTCAAAAGCAATTGGAAACTCAAACTCAGAACTGCAAATAGAACCAGAGTTAGAAGGACAAGTACTCAGGAGGCTCAAGTCAGGTCTTCTCAGAGAAAGTAAAAAACAA
>NW_007782635.1:0-2929 GCF_000696425.1 Galeopterus variegatus
AAGACTATTCTTTCTTCAACCAAGGCTCCAAGGACCTTTTTCCTGTTACCTAGCTCGTAGACCTGCATGTGAAGGGTTTGTGACTCAGTCTGGACAACGGGCTTGGGGGGGTCTGTGAGCTGCAGACCCAGCCTTAGCTCTACAATTGGTGTAGTTGGAGCAGGATTCTGAGCAGGTACAGGAACCAAAAGCCCTTGGAAGAAGGAAGAAATGTGGCTACTTATGAATATGTTGTGCCCTATGGCCACTTTCCTGTTGACCTGGATCTGGTTGCTGCTCATTATACTGCAAGGCAGCCTAGACCAGGCACTACAATGGAGAACCCCTTGGGAGAGGGAGGAGGTGTGGCTGTCCTTGAGTGTGTGGTAAACAGTGGCCACTTTTCTGCTGACTGGAGCTTGGCTGCTGCTCACTATGCTGCAAACTGATCAAGATTTGTGGCAGAAAGCAGAGCTGTTGGAAACGTGGATGATCGTCCTGGAGGATGACATGCAGTGACTGGCCACTCATGCTTCTCACACCAGGGAAGATGACAAATCCAGTGCTGATCGAGATTTGAGGCAGAAAGCAGAGTTGTTGGAAGTGCGGATAAATGTCCTGGAGAATGACATGCAGCAACTGGCCACTCCTGCTTCTCACACCAGGGAGAACGACGATCCCAGTGGTGAGTTGAGGGTGACCATGTGTCTCCAGGAACAACTTGTTGTGCATCAGAAAATGAAGCACGAGCAGCCTATGGGACTGGGTGGACAACCAGTGGGCAATACACATGTGACCCAAGTCACAACCTATGTCCCGTACACCCAGGCTGAATTAGTTGACTTGGGAAGACAGTTTCAGCAGAAACAGGGGGAGCCCCTGGCTGCTTGGCTGTTGCGGTTATGGGACCTAGGGGTGGATAGTGTGGTATGCTCTGGGGAGGAGATGGAAAAATTGGCCCCTATCACCACGCACCCATCCCTGAGGCAGCAGCTACAGAATAGCCATAGATATGCACAAGGGCCAGGTAATCACTCCTTAATGGAATGGGTGAATGCAGCTGCCTGAACCGTGTGGGCAAATACTGGAAAACTGCCCAAGATTGTTAGTAAATGGCAAATATATGCTGAGTTGGTCCAAATTATTCAAGAGCTGGGGATGCGGCAGTCCATGTTTAATGTGAACACCTGTGGCCCAAACGATGAAAATTTTACAGGCAGCATGAGAGACATAGTGCTGCAAAATGCCCTGTCAATGTCCTTTGGGTCACTGATGGCCATAATAGCCCCATACATTGGTTGTCCTATACATGAGGTAACAACCATGATAGCTGGCTTGGGTGAAGTAGAGGATAGGAGACAAGCAAAAGAGGTCCGAAAGGTGGCTAAGACCAAACCCCCAAGACATGCTCGGGATTTTATCCTGAAGGGACCAAGCAAGACTAGCTGTAAGAAGATGTGGCTTTACTTGCTTGCAGCAGGGGTGGACAGCAAGAAAACTGACCAGCAGCTAAATGTGGTTCTATTTGCTTTGTGGCAGCAATTGCGCCCTGAACAGTATTTCACTAAATGACTGGAAACAGGTAGCAAGGTACGCTCAGTGGATTTAAAAGATTTTTTGGTTGCTCCTAAGGAGGCGGATGAAATGTTCCATTTTGACTAGGGAACGGTCCGAGGTGTTTGTCTTTTGGGGGCAGGTGAGGACCGGAGGCCTCATGTTGAATTGGCAATGATGAAGCTGATGCACTGGCTAAGGTAAGGTGGCTGGAAGCTGATGCACTGGCTAAGGTAAGGTGGCTGGAGAGAGCTCCAGCAGCTGATATATCTGGGTGACTGCATCGGAGAATGCAGCATGCTGGCTAGAAGATGGGGTGGTTGATGGCTCACCAGGTGCCACGTAAACCTGAGGAAAAAATGCCTCTGATGGGCAGATGTGCTCCTGATGAGCAGATGGGTGCCCGTGATGGGCAGATAACTTGTGTGAGCGTGCCCCTGATTCGATGGCAGATGGATCTTGTGGGACTACTGCCAAAGTCAGAGAGTTCCTGGTCTTCTATTTATGTGGACTTGGGCCCCAAACCAGGTAAGTTACCCATTTCTGCAACCAACCTTTCTCAGGATGGCAAACTGGCATGTATGTTATCACAGGGGCAAGAACTTCCCCTATTGGTACCAATAACCCTTCTGTCTTTTCACCCATAGTGTACTGGCTGCAGGCACTGCACCAGAGTCGACTGGGTACATACATACGTTGGTGTGATCACCTACTGAATATGCCCTGAACTTCCCATCAGTGTGACTGCGGATTCCCATGGAGAATCACACCAATGACTACTAGCCAGACATGTGTGGCTAAAGGACAGAACTACAGGACAAGCCTTAAGGCATACTGAACAGACAATAGGTTATATAAATATAAGGATCATTTATCCTCACTAAGGGAACATCACGGAACATTCTGAACACGTAGACTGCATGGCAAGGGACCAGGAAGGGGAGGATTGTGAGGAAAACAGGATAGTTTAGTCAGGCCGACTTGCCTCGGGTCTGGTTGGGGGTGGTGCAGCACATTCTTTGTAAACAAGTTGTGTGTGGGTGGAGTTAGTGGACATGTGCACCAACGTATCTTTTTAGTATTGTGGCTATTGTGTGTTCTTCAGAGTTTGTGAAGCAGTGGCTGGCCACCAGAGAGCTCATGTCTAAAAATAGAGCATGTTTACTTTGCTGGCAGCTGCTCGGTGTTTCTTTGGATTTTGCCAGTAGCAGTGAGTTTCTGAGTTTCTCTTTGGACTGCCTAGCTCTCAGATGTGTGTGTGCTGAATAGACTATTCTTTCTTCAACCAAGGCTCCAAGGACCTTTTTCTTGTTACCTAGCTCATAGACCTGTGTGTGAAGGGTTTGTGACCCAGTCTGGACAATGGGCTTGAGGGTTCTGTGAGCTCCAGACCCAG
>NW_007782636.1:0-452 GCF_000696425.1 Galeopterus variegatus
GAGAGAGATAACCTTAGAAATACTTTGGAGATTTAGATATCATGTTTTAAAAATAAGCTTAAGGATGTTTTTACCCCTTAATCTATTTCTCTTGGAATTTTCAAGAAATCAGATGTTGGCCTTATTTGTTCTTTGGACTGGTCTTTAAATTGTTCCTAACCATGGCTTTTATCTTTACTTCCTCCCATTTTCTTTTGGTTTATTTTACTTTCATTCTGGCTTCTTAATTTCAATACCTGTTTAAGTATATATTAATTATAAAGGCATTTAAGGCTATACATTTTCCTCTGAATTCTCCTTTTGCTGTATCTCATTGGTTTTGATGTCAAATATTCTCCATTTTGTTAATTTTTAGATAATTCATAATTTTGTTTTTTATTTTGGTCTTTAGTAGTAAAATCTTTTTTCTTTTTCTTTTTCTTTTCTTTTTTTTTTTTTTTTTTTTGGGGGGG
>NW_007782636.1:2110-2929 GCF_000696425.1 Galeopterus variegatus
TTTTTTTCTTTTTTTTTTTTCTTTCTTCTTTTTCTTTTTCTTTTTTTTTTTTTTTGGCGGCTGTCCAGCAAAGGGATCCAAACTCTTGACCTTTGTGTTACCAGCACCATGCTCTACCCAAGTGAGCTAACCAGCCAGTCTGCCATATTTGAATTTGCCTTAAACCCAAAACATTCTTTGTTAAAAATCAGAAAACACAGAAATTATTTTTTCATAATTTGTGTTAACCTCTTTACAGTTTTAAGGGCTAGTGATAATATTTGGAGACATTTTTACATAATCTCACCAAATTATTTAGTTGTTTATTTGAAAATATTTGCCCTTTCCTTCCTTTTTTGACTGTGTACCTTAATCTAGTCTTATCACCAATTCCCATTTGGATTAGTGCAATAGCTTCCTGGCTGGTCTCTCTGCTTCTAGTACCTGTACTTTATCTCTCACTCTCTATGTTCACATTAATGTTCCTAAATTTTTACCTACAGGGCCGGCCCCTTGTTTTCTTTTTTTGATGGCTGGCCTGTACAGGGATCTGAACCCTTTACCTTGGTATTATAACACTGTCCTCTAATGAACTGAGCTGACCTGGATTTCTTTTTGGTGTGATTAAAATGTTTTAAAATTAGATAGTGGTGATGGTTGTACATCTTTGCAAATATACTGTAACCACTATAACCACTGTGTTTGTTTAAAATGGTGACTTTTGTGGTATGTGAATTATATCTTAATCTTTAAGAAAAAGGGTGTGAAATGATTTTCTTAAAACTTAAAAATAGTGTGAAATGATTTTTCTTAAAAACCTTCTACTTTCTCATCATCCTC
>NW_007782637.1:0-444 GCF_000696425.1 Galeopterus variegatus
TTGAGAGTGACTGTGGCGCTGCCCTGTGAGCTGGAGTTGCTGTGGGTTCCTAATGGGACTCTTCCCTTGGGAAATGCAAGGACCCGTGTCTCTGACATCAACACGACCCCTGAGTAAACCTGCCTTGTCATCCCGCCTGGTCAGCCTCGCCCTGGCTCTGAACACGGGCCACCAGATCCGGGACTGGCTGGGCGGCCCCACACGGTCACTCTGCTCCCACACCTGCCGGAAGGTGGGCCAGGGCGCAGGTGCCCTCCCAGAAGAAGGGGCCAGGTGGGGCTGCAGTCCCGAGGGCCTAAAGGGTGTCACCTGTGCCCTCAGCTGGGGATGGTCCTGCAGGCTCCAGGTGAAAGGGGCTGACCTGGCAGAGACTGAGCTGTCCACTGTCACCTGGACGGGAGGCCTGTGGGGCCAGGCTGCTCGGGTGCCCTCAGCTCAGGCCAC
>NW_007782637.1:2529-2929 GCF_000696425.1 Galeopterus variegatus
ACCCAGATCCCAAGTGACAAGCCCCCTGAGGCCTCTCGTCCACTCTGAGCTCTGGCTATAGGCCCGGGGCCAGCCCCGCCCCATCATCAGCCCCTGGAGGGGAGCCGCAGACCCTCCCCAGGACCCCTTACCCGGGGAGCCAAGCCCCACCTCCCTGCTCACCTGACATGAGCACAATCCGGGCCACCAACTCCATCAACTTCCTCACAGTCATTTTGTTGAAGTTTTCCTCAGAATCGGCCACGTCCAGCACAACGTCCCTGCCCTTGACACCGTGCACCACCACCTGGAACAGCATCTTCCTCTTGGACCTGACGGACCGACTGTGGGACGGCACTGCCCGCAGTGGAGGCCACTCTGGGGCAGGGAGCTGCTGCTGGCTCTGGGCACTGCAGGGGGA
>NW_007782638.1:0-2929 GCF_000696425.1 Galeopterus variegatus
GCTTTTGAAGCCAGGATATGGCAAGAATGGAAATATTCTCTTACCGGCCCCAACCTGTTTGTGACAGGGACAGACAGTACAATGGGAATGCCCTTGGAGAATAGAAGCCCCCATATACGCTGGGTAGGTTTAATAGGGCCTTGGGGAAAAGGATTAGAGGAAGGCTTGCAAGTTTCACCTTGCGTGACAAGTACCTGGCCTCCTCGAGTAAAGGTGACATGGCCTGGAACAGATGAGTGCTCTGTTCCAAAGGGCACATTTGTATTATCATTATGGCCAATTATGAGTTCCCCTGTACTGTTACATGTAGAACCTACAGATCCAAGTGTTAGCAGATAAAGTGTGGTATCATAGCCAGGTAAGATAACTATTCCTGCAACCATCCTTTCTCAGGGTGGCAAACTGGCATGTATCTTATCAGAGGGGTAAGAACTTCCCCTGTTGGTACCAATAACTCTTCTGTCTTTTCACCCATAGTGTTCTAGCTGCAGGCACTGCACCAGAGTCACGTGATCAACATATCGGACTGTTGAATATGCATTGAACTGCCCATCATACGACTG
The DNA here is from genome assembly GCF_000696425.1 of Galeopterus variegatus. Lineage (NCBI taxonomy): Eukaryota > Metazoa > Chordata > Mammalia > Dermoptera > Cynocephalidae > Galeopterus > Galeopterus variegatus. Next base: position 564 of record NW_007782638.1, read on the forward strand.
CAGTATCTGCATGGAGGATCACACCAATGGTTACTTCTAACCATGCGGCTGACAGTTAAAAGGACAGAACTGCAAGCCTTAAGGCATATTGAAGGAACAATAGGTTATGTAAATGTAAGGGTCATTTATCCTTGCTAAGGGAACATTGCGGAAGATTCTAGATGCAGAGACTGTATAGCGAGGGACCCTGAAGGGGTGGATTGTTGGGAAAATGGAGCAATTTTGTCAGGCTCCCCTGCCTGGGATCTGGTTCAGGGTCGTTTGGTAAATATTGTATGTGTGTGGGTGGAGTAAGTGCATCTGCACAGTGGTGCCACTTTGGCTGGTGTTTTACTGCCTTGGGAATCCGCCTATGCGGCCATGTTTTTCCAGACTTGCAGCTTCTGAGGGTGATGTGTCCGGTTGCCTAGCTTATAGACCTGCATGAAGGGGTCTGGTGATCCAGCCTGGCGTGGAGGGGTCTGGTGACCCAGCTTGGCATGTGAAGGGTTTGTGACCCAGTCTGTGAATGGGCTTGAGGGGTCTGGGAGCTCCAGACCCAGCCTTAGCTCAACCATCGGCCCAGTCGATGCAGGATTACAAGCAGGTAAAAGAGCCGCAACTACTAGCATGGTGGCCTAGCTTTACAATTGGTGTCATGAACAGGATTAAGAGCTAGACAATTGGAGTTGTGAGGATTCCAGGCCTTAGCCACAGGTTACACAGCCTTCAAAAGAAGATAGTCCTAAATGCTGTATAAATTGTTCCAGCACATAGTAACCAAAGAAAAATTTCCAAATTCTTTTTAGCAACAAATATAATATGAATATCTAACTCAGATAAAGATGATGCAAAACAGGACAAGTGCAAAACAATATTACCAATGACTATCAAGGCAAAAATCCTAATAAAATTCAGCAAACAGAATTCAATATCACATTAATAAGATAACAATGCATAACCTAGTAGGATTATTTAAAGAATGCAATGCTGGTTAGATACTGAAGAACCCGTAAGGTAACATACAGTATTGTGATAAGAAGAAATGCATATTTGATCTTTGTCTCCAGTTCCTGATACATCGCTTCTAAACCTTTGGAATTTCCAGAGGGATAGGAGTGAGAGGAGGATCTTGTGTTATTCATAAGTCCCTTTCAACCACACCCCAGCTCTTGAAAAGGAGGTGAATCTTAATGGGGCTGTAGATAGCTTTAGGATGGGGCTGGTTGCCAGAGGAACCAACCTGTGATTACAGGGGTGGAACTTTCTGCCTTATCTTGCAACCTCCAGGGAAAGGGACTATAGATTGAGTTAATCACAAATGGCCAATGATTTAATCAATCATGCCTCCTAATAGAACTTCCAACCCTTAAACAACCAGATTCAGAGACCTCCTGGTTGGTGAACACATGGAGGTGTTGGGGGGTGTGTGCCCAGAGGGGTGCCCCTTGCTACCTACCTTCATACCTTGTCCCAAGTATCTCTTCCATTTGGCTGTGCCTGAGTTGTATGCTTTATAATAAACTTGTAATAAAAGTCAACTGTTTTCCTGAGTTCTGTGAGCTATTCTAGAAAGTTATTGAACCCAAGAAGTGGGTCCTGGAAACTTGATTGATATTGCTGGTCAGTCAGAAGTATAAGTGACTTGGGACTTGTGATTGGCATCTGCAATGGGGGCAGTCTTGTGAGACTGAGCCTTTAACTTGTGGGATCTGAAGCTTCCTCCCAGTTAGATAATGTTAGAATTGAATTGAATTGTAGGACACCCAGCTGGTGTGCCAGAATTGGCTGGTGTGGGGAAAAAACTCCCCATATTTGGTGGCAGAAATGTGAATAAATGGAGGTTATACATGTTAACAGATCTAAGAAAAATATCATTATTTTAGAGACTTTATAAAGCCTTTTACAAAGCCAACATTGTTACTTTAAAAAACACTTAATAATAAGAATTGATAGATATTTTCTTAAATGATATAAAATGTTTACTTTGATGCTTAACCCAGCTTCTTAATTAACAGAGAATAACTAAAGGACTTTTCATAAATATAAGGAAAAAGGCAAGTATGCACACTATTTCCATCACCATTTATAATTCTTCTGGAGTTATCAGTAAGTGTAAGTAAGACAAAATCATTTAGAATCTTAAGAATATCATCCCCTGCTCTCTGGTAGGACAAGTCAATATCATAAGAAACAAATTATCATCAAATCTTCTAATGATAATTTATAAAATTTATAAAATCTACATAAAATATCAAAAGACTATTTTTGGACCTAGTACATTTGATACTAAGTTTATTGTGTAATAATAGCTAGGTAAACACTTCAAGAGATTTAAAGCCACAAGGGGTAGGGAAGCAAAAGGTCTTGACCTACCATGTATTAAA
>NW_007782639.1:0-1277 GCF_000696425.1 Galeopterus variegatus
ATTCACTACTGCATGGTCCTACAACCCAATCACTTCTTCAAGGCTCCACCTTTCAATTACCTTAATAGGATTTCCCACCTTCTTAACAGTCAGAGTAGGGACTAAGTTTCTAATAAATAAAACTTGGGATACATAATTCAAGCTTCAGGAAGTTTTGTGGGGACACAATTCAATCCACTATACTTCCTTTCCTCCTCTTCCTTTCTTAAACAATTCAGCCACAAAGCTGTGAAGTGGAACAGAACCAGGGAGACATCAGTGTAGTGAGTATGGGGAGGGGCCCGTGGTACTGGACTGGAGAGTCAGAGTCAGACCAGCTTGAGGGGGGCATCCACAGTGGCAGCCCAGTGTGGGGTGTCATGTCTGAGAGGTGTGACGAGGGCAACCCACAGAAGGGAGGCCCAGCATACAGTGCTGGCGACCAAGCAGGGTGGAGAGGACATCCCTGCAGGTTGCGGGTGGTGGTGGCAGCAGCAATTCAAGGTTGGCTACATACAAGAAGGCTGATCCAATAATATATTGAGAATAACAGGAATTAGGTATTTCACTGTAGACAAGATAGGAATTACATATATAAAAAGCAGAAAACCAGAAGGAGCTCTTGAATTGGACTAGAATTGGAGATATCAGTACAAACTCCTGCTTTTCAAGTTATATAGATAGATATGAAATAAACATATATGGAAATATGTGTATGCATAAATATAAAATATATTCCTTAGCTCAATCTACTGAGAATGCCTGAGAGCAGTGACACCCTCATTAGCAATACACATCTGAATCTTTGTCTCTAATACCATTATCCTTTATCCACTAAAAGAAACCACGGCTCCTTGGAGAGATGGGTAATTCCAGGAATAGGGTAGAGAAACTGTGAGTTGAGTCTGGAACATTTAATTGTGCCAGAGTGCAAAGAATTGCTCCAAGAACGATGCAAACCTGCCCCAAAAGACACAGACACAGTGTGGAGGGGATCCCACCAAGGCAAGCCTCAGACAACTTTAGGATCAAAATAAAGGATGATTGTAACAGATTATAACCCATGATTACAGCAGAAATCTATGAGTCTGTACTGATGTAAATAAACAAATAATAAATTGAGAGTTTTATGAGGAAGGGGATAATAAAAAAGTATCAAAGCAACTCCCCACAAAATACATATTAATTAACATGAGAAAAGAAAAACTTTACAGTGAAGCCTGGCAGATGGCGCTTTCTGTGATCTAGCTGACATCCCAAGTCACGGGATGAGTCGAAATCATGTGCCACCTGATTGG
>NW_007782639.1:2168-2929 GCF_000696425.1 Galeopterus variegatus
GGAGATATATAATAGTTGTACTTAAATATCAGTGTTTAAATTTCATTGATAACTACATCCCTTGCAACTATTCAACCTAAAATGAGGAATTTTAGCTTTTAACTTAAAAATATCTATGGACAGGCCTAGATTTTCAAAATACTTTCAGAGTATTCACAAGCAAGTAGCATGAAGGCCACTGTTCTGGACCAGTACTGGACAACTACAGTACTGGGTGGCAATAAGAAACTGTTTCTCCATCAATTCACTCCCTCCTAATCCAGAGGCAGAAGACTCACTTCTTTAGTCTTCATTTCAACTTTTCCTCCTTCTCTATCTCAGAGTTTTGAAAATAAAATGTAAGCATTTGGGTACCCTGTAACATGATTGATATAGGAAGTGCTGCCCAACCGTGAGCTTCGGAGGCTATGAGGACCTCTTACACTGCATGTATACTATTAGGATTTGAGAACTTTTTAGTGGGAAAAGGTATCACAGTTCTTAACAAATTCTCAAAGAGTATGTGACCCAGTAAAGGTTATAAATCCCTTCCACATGAAGTAAATTCAACATTGATGTATGTAAGTGGAGTCTTCATTTTTAAGTGGAAGACCATTCAAAGCAATATGTTTTGCAAATTTCATTTTGTATACTGTTTTATCTCAACTGCCTAGCACATTATTGGCACATTTAGGTGCTTAGTAAAATTTTGTTGAATGAATGTCCAAAGAACCAAATGAATTTTGAGGTGTCATAAGAAGGTGATGATACAGAGTTCTGGG
>NW_007782640.1:0-365 GCF_000696425.1 Galeopterus variegatus
GCCTTCTCAGTAAATACCTGTAAGAAATGAAAATGATGAAAACGCACGGCACCCCTACAACCAAGACGGGCAGCAAGCTTTTGCTAGTTTGGGAAATATTTCCACTCCGGCTGAGGTTCTTGCAGCTGGATTGAGGAAATACCTACATCATCACTCTAAGATGTACTCCCCCTCCCCGTGCATGATGACGTCTCATTTATGAAGGGGTTTTACAATCCATGGCATCCTCAGATTCCGTGAAGTACAGTCATTAGTATCTCGGCCATGCTTCGCCTCTTGCTTTTTCCTTCAGCATCTGTCATTACCAAAACACTTAGCAAATGCTGGCCCGGGGGGCAGACGAGACTCCTGCTGCTCCTGGAGTT
>NW_007782640.1:2284-2929 GCF_000696425.1 Galeopterus variegatus
ACCATTGAGGACCATCTTGGAGGCTGAAAACTCTTGCATACATGAGAAATGTCAACCTTAAATAATTATAGAAATACGAAGGAAAACAGGATATATGTGAATCTTCACCTTTCAGGAATGTAGCAAAGGTCAAAACCAACAGTAAACGTTCATACCAATAGGACATAAATTTGGTGTTACACGTCCAGAACGCAGTTTGGCATTACATATGGAGAGCCTCAAGAATGCACGTGCCTGTTGACTTAGTAATTTCATGACGTCAAATGTATCCTGAGGATCTAACAATCTGATAAAATGATTAAGGCTTTAACAAGCCTATTCATCAGAATATTCTTAGTAAAGCAAAGAGTTAATAAACCAGTCCACAGTAGGGGAACTGTTTAAATTATGATTCATCCTTTCAATTGGATACATTGTAGGCATTAAAAATGACTTATGGGAAAGTTATTTATTTGCAGGAAAAGGGATTCATACAATATGCTGATCCAAGCAGGTCACAGATGGAGATGGATAGCATTAGTTCTCTAAGGGGATTCTATTTTGTGTTTATATACAGATGTGTTTACATGTCTAGAAGATATAATTGAACCTGTTTATAATGGGCATCTCAGGGTGGGTGGGATTCTGCATATGTTTCACTTCATT
>NW_007782641.1:0-2929 GCF_000696425.1 Galeopterus variegatus
CCGTGCAGCTGGAGAAGGATCCACGGAGGACGTGGGTTTTGAATTGAGCCCTGAGTGCTGATGGGGAGAACCAGGAATGGTGTGTTGAGAAAGGCGTGGAGGTCAAAGTTGAGGGATGGAGGGAGAGCAGGTTCCAGAGGCAGGGGCTGCATCACAGAGCACCTGAAAGGTCCTGCTGCAGAGCTGGGACGAGATGTGGTGGGCAGTCGGGATCTAGGGACACTCTGATGTCAATCAGGATAATTTGGGCGTGGGTTGGAAGGAGGAAATGGGCAGGATGGCATGTTCTGCTGTGCTGGGGACCTGAGAGTGGGAGGGGTTTCCAGTGTNGGGGGGGGGGGGGGGGGGGGGGGGGGGGGGCCTCTGAGTGCACAGCTGTTCAGACTGGTTTGTCTGTTCTTTCGTATTCAGAAAAAGGCAGTTCCTCCACACTGACCGAGATGGGACAAGGGTGCTGCTGTCACCTTGTGGCCATTGTAGGCGAAGCACCTTTGTGGCCTCCCACTGTGTTGTGTGATTCTGCTGGAGAGGGTAGGTAGGAGTGGAGAATTTGTTCTGGTGTTTGAGGTCATCTCTCTCCCTCACTTACAACATAAATTATAGAAATCCTGACGTCCAAACTTAATGCCCAAACTTTCCTCCTTTAAAATCAGCACTATAGTTGCACACATCTGTGAACATACTGAAAATCACTGAATTGTGTACTTCAGGTGGTGAATTGTACGGTATGGGAACTATATCTTGATGAAATTGTTTCAAAATCACCACCAGGGGCTGGCCTGTGGCTCACTCGGGAGAGTGTGGTGCTGATAACACCAAGGCCACGGGTTCGGATCCCACATAGGGATGGCCGGTTTGCTCACTGGGTGAGCGTGGTGCTGACAACACCAAGCCAAGGGTTGAGATCCCCTTACCGGTCATCTTTAAAAAAAAAAAAAATCACCACCGGAAGAGGAGTTGGAATAAACTGATGCTTTTAGCATATGAAGATGAAGATGGTTATTTCAGTTTCTTGGGACATCTCCAAACAGATATGTAAGCAGGTCATACAGTAGGTATTCAATAAATAACTAATAAATTACTTGTACAGTTAAACTACTTGTACTTTCATGGTGTCACCACTCACTCTTTAACCTGTGCACTCCCTTTCCCCCAAACCTGCAGGCATTTATAGGCTTCTCACTTCCCAAGGTCACCTGATATTTAGTTTAAATATCCAAAGGCTTCTAATTTATCAGAACCCCTCTTGAGCTTTTAGCAGTATTGGACACTTTTGATCATGACCCCCTTTTTAAAACTCTCCTCCTCTGGGGCCGGCCCGTGGCTCACTCAGTAGAGTGCGGTGCTGATAACACCAAGGCCACGGGTTCGGATCCCATATAGGGATGGCCAGTTTGCTCACTGGCTGAGCGTGGTGCTGACAACACCAAGTCAAGGGTTGAGATCCCCTTACCGGTCATCTTTTAAAAAATAAATAAATAAATAAATAAAACTCTCCTCCTCTGACTTTTGAGTCTTGAAAATTCCTGGTTTTCTTTTTTCTATTATGACTGCTTCTCTTCCCTTATGGCTGCTCCTCCTTCAACTCCTTAAGCTCTGTTCTCTCTTTACTCAATTCTTTAGTAATCTCATCTATTCCTGTGGCTTCAATAATCACCTCTCACTATATGATCCCCGTATTACTCTCCCCAGTCTTTATTATTCTCTCAAGCTCTAGACCAAATTCTCCAGTGGCCTCTCAAGTTTCAACATCTGAGTGTCTCATTAATCTTTTAGATGCAAATGTACCTAAAGCTGAATTCATCCCCTTTCTGAGGAAACCCACTCCTTCTGACCCTCCCTCTCACCCCATTAATGTCACCGCTATTCCTCCAGTTGTCCAGGTTTGAGACTTTAGAGCCACCTTTGATTTCTCCGTCCCTTGCACCTTATATCCAATCAGATGCTTATCTCAGCAGGTTCTGCCTAGATGTCTTGCTTAACTTTCCATTCCTTTCCATTTTTATTTCACCATCATAATCCAAGCTTTCATAATCTGTCCTTGAACTAGCACAAAAACCTTCCAACTGATATCCTTGCTTCCAATTTGCCCCCAAACCAAACCATCTTATTGTCAGACTATTTTTTATAAAGTTTACCTTTGATTTCATTACTCATTTCAGAAAATGTCTTTGTCTTTCTACTGCCTAATGAAAGGCTGGCACTGAGGCCTTCCGTATTTGTTCCCAACTCTCTTTCCAGTTTACGGCCTTTTTTCCAGCCAAAGAGGAAATGTTCTTCAAAAAGCCATGCTAGGTTCCTGCCTGCCTTTGCTCATGCTGCTTTCTTTGCATGAATGACACAGAGGAAGCCATTACCTTTGTACTCACAAACCTGATTCTGAACATGGCTCTACCACAAGTTATCTCTCTGACCCTCAGTTTCCTGTCCTGGAAAGTGCAGATAATAAAAACCTGGGCTGGCCAATTAGCTCGGTTTGTTAGAACACGGTGCTGATAACACCAAGATCAAGGGTTTGGATCTCATACTGGCGAGCTGCCCAAAAAAACCAAAATTTACTCCATAATATTGGGTGAGAGTTAGCTAAGATAATGCACTGTAATGTGTCTGGCCTATGGGTGGTGAAAGCTATACTTTATTTCCTTTTATTTATTTCTCTTAAAATATTACCCATCCTTCAAAGTCCATCTCAATGCCATTCTCTTCAAAACTTCCTTCTAGACCTTCCCACTTCCTAGCCCAATCACCCTCCTTCCTCTGAACCCCTTTTAGACGCTTAGACGCTATATTTCTCATTGCAGCTATTTTCATACTTGTTACATATTTCACCCATATTCTTCCCCAACTGTAATCTCCAAGGAAGTAGCAATGAATACAATGTCTTGGCCTAATCAGGTGATAAGCAAATCTATTGCATGGATGACTCTTA
>NW_007782642.1:0-472 GCF_000696425.1 Galeopterus variegatus
AAAATAATTGTAGTGTATCCAAGTCAAATGCTGCTTGAGCAATTCTTTGAAGAGGAGGTTGCCCACTGGAGAAATTTTGCAGGTTCTGTGGATTTATTAATTCTTTTCAGCACCTTGATAGGATGATCTCAAGCTATTTTTATCTGTGATGGCTTTTCTCTTCTCTTTAGTTGCTTAAGCCATCATTCTGTGTCTCTAAAGTTCAGGGATTTAACAAGCATTTATCTAAATATCTTCCTCTTGAATGTTAAACTTCGAAGAGATCCTGGGTGCCTTATCCACTTTTAGGCTGAATTCTTATCTTGCATCCTCTCCTTCTGAAGAAATGACAAGTGGTTTTCTATTTTTTTCTTTCCTTTTTCCCATTATCTTTTGATGATGTAATTGTCTCTATAGAAGCAAGTTGATTTCTTTTTTTTTTTTCTTTTTGTCTTTTTTCGTGTCCGGCAACGGACCGCAACCCTCAGTGTTG
>NW_007782642.1:1344-2928 GCF_000696425.1 Galeopterus variegatus
GGGATCCGAACCCTCGGCGGGAGTGCCGCCGCACTCCCAAGCGGCGCGCTGTAGCAGTGCGCCACCGGGCCAGCCCAGAAGCAAGTTGATTTCACCCTATATTACAACTACAAGCATTGGGTAGAGGCTGCCCAAAATGTTAGGTTAGGAAACTTCTGAAGCCTTATCCTGGCTCAGAGGAAAAGAGTGCTGGTAGATTAATGAAGACTGCGTTGGGAGCAGCTGGGCAGGTGAGAGGAGAGGAGGGCCCCTTCTTTGTTGTCTGTGAATTTTCCAATTTATAATATTCTGCTGGCATTGGATGCAGAGTGAATAGCTTAGGTCTCTGAGTCTGTCTTCTAGCTCAATATCGTTTTCTTGGACTGTTGTCCATTTTGTTCTTGTTTTCTAAAACTTGGTATGATGTGACAAGTACACATTTGGTCTCCCCGCCCCCTTCCTGGCACAGAGCTTCTAAAACTTACAACTTCCTGAGTGACAGGGTGATAGCAGCATCTTTTTAAATAATATTAGGTTTATGTCCCCCGTTCCTGAAAAAGCCCTACAGAGTGACAAAGGTAAAAGGAGCATCTTTTGTCATTCATAACAAGACCCTTTCAACCACACCTGAGTTTAGGCTAATAAGGCAACTTTTGGAAATACCCTAAGGATGGGTGGGGCAGGGGGGAGGCTGGTTGCCAGGGGAACCAACCATGTGATTAAAAAGTCAGCACTTTCAGCCCTACCCGCTCAGGTTGAGAGGAGCTGGAGGTTGAGTTAATCACCAATAGCCAATGATTTAATCAATTATGTAATGAAGCCTCCATAAAAAAACTCTGCCCACAGAGGTTTAGAGGGCTTCCAGGTTCGGGAACACGTGGAAGTACTGGGAGGGTAGAATACCCAGAGAGGGGACGGAAGCTCCATGCTCAATTCCCCTACCTAGGCCTATGCATCTCTTCCATTTGGCTGTTCCTGAGTTGTATCCTTTATAACTACCTGGTAAACATAAGTGCCCTCCTGAGTTCTCTGCATTGTTTCGGCAAATTATTGAATGTGAGGAGGGGGTCATGGGAACCGCTGATCTATAGCCAGCTGGTCAGAAGTTCGGACTTGTGACTGCTGTTTGAAAGAGGGAGTCTTGTGGACTGAGCCCATAACCTGTGGGGGCTGCACTAACTTGGGGTAGTGTCAGAATTGAATTGTAGGAAATCAAGAGAATTGGAGAATTGCTTGGTGTGGAAAACCCACACACTTGGTATCAGAAGTATTGTGAGTACAGAGAAATACAATTTTCCTTTCTTGGACTTTAAAATATTTTTTCCCTGTTTTTTAGCATCTGGCATTGCTTATTTAAAAGAAAGGTTTTCTATGGTTTTGCTTTATTTCTCTTGCATTACAAAACTTTTCGAAAATGTAATCCTGCTCTACTTTTTCCCACTTTAGTCATTATGCTTTGGGTTTATCTTCTTGCTTTTAATTTCTGTTGTTGGATATTTTATTTTAAGCATCGACATTGGTATTAAGTGGATTTGCATAGAGAATGTTATCTCCAAGTTAATCCTTATTAACACACATTCACACAAAGAAAGAGTTCTTTCTCTC
>NW_007782643.1:0-842 GCF_000696425.1 Galeopterus variegatus
CTTCTGTTTTTCCTCATCCAACATAAAGATGAAAGTTTTAGATTCTAGGCCACCCCTGCAAATCAGCGGGTTAGCTGTGGCTTCTGCGAGCTGCCTCTGTTCCAGTCACCCCTGTCCTCTCCGCCTGGAGGCTGCAGTGTCTGCCGCTTTGCACCAAGTGGCAAGTGTGGCCTCTCCCTGGGAGACACTCTGTGACTTCTCGGAATCTCTCTCCTCCTGTCATTCCCCAGCTATTTAGGTTACTGCAGACCATGTTAGAGACAGCGGATAAGACACTAATGAATACTCGGGGTGGCATTGGTTAAAACTGAAGTGATGACATCCGTATTTTAACAGCGATCAGTTTGGATCGGAAAATAAACACGAAGTTGGGGAAGACACATGAGGGGACCGCTTTTCTCTCCCAGTATTTCATCAGCTCAAGGGAGCTAGTTTTTCAAGGCAGCCACTTCTCTACCTAATTGTACCATGTTTTCCCCAGCTACACTTTCAGAGAAAGAGCTCTCACCTCTTGTATTTCATACCTGATGGTGTTGCCCTGAATTCAGTCGGGGAAAAACCCACGTCTTTTCTGTATAGGTGTGAGCACATGTAAAAGGACAGATTCTGACAATCCGGTGGACTTGAAGAACCACATTTTTAATGGCTAGAATTCAGGTCTCCTGCTTACACTTTCTCTCTCTCTCTCTCCTTCCCTCCTCTTCTCTGCCTGTCTGTCTGTCTGTCCCCCTCTCGCCAACTCATGTAACTTTGTACAATTTAATTCTCACCCTGGAAATAGCCATAGCAGAGCCGATTGTGCCCAAGGAAATAAACGATACAGAAAATGGAACACCGTGGCA
>NW_007782643.1:2350-2928 GCF_000696425.1 Galeopterus variegatus
TGTTCTTTGTATCATGTAGGATGCTTTTGAGTGGAAATAACAGAAACCCCCATTCAAATTGGCTGAAGCAATGATGCCTTCCTAAGCCTGGAGCCCCACGCTATGGTTTAGATACAGCAGCTGCACCCTCGGCTTTCAGCATGACCCACGGTGTCCATCAAGGGCTCAGGCTCCTTCCCTCTCTAAGCTCCTTCGTGGCCTGGCTCTTCTTTCTGGCTGGCTCCCTGATGGTCCCAGATGTCCAGTGCTGTTTTGGGTATTGCATGCAGACACCGCCAAGTGTTGGAACAGAAGGACCATTTCTGTGACTGTTTCTTGAGAGGAGACTCTTCCCAGCAGCCCCTCAGCCAACTTCCCTCCCAGCTCCATCGTCAGAGCTGAGTCACACACTTACTTTTAAATCAATCACAGGCAAAAGAGATGGACCACAACCACTGACCCGGACCAGTGGGGGCTGGGGGTGGGGTTGGCGTCCTTTGTCTCATGGTGAGGAGGGATCCCTGCTAGCAAGGGAGGAGGTGTTGATGGGGGAGGTCTCAGTTGCAGGGGCACGGGGTCTGCTCAGCTAGATAGAGATC
>NW_007782644.1:0-2928 GCF_000696425.1 Galeopterus variegatus
TAGATCAGTTATAGTTCATTCCTAAGAATTATCTGCTACCATGTAAAGGAAAAATACAACTGACCTAAAATGAATAAAGAATAATATACAGGCCAAATCTCTTCAAGTATAAAAGCATCTGAATATTATGGATTGATAGATGGATATATAGAAGAATGGACAGATGGCAAAATAAGTGATAAAAGGCATAGTAAATTATTAATGGTAGAATCTAAGTGGTGGGTATAAGGGTGTTAACTATAAAATTAGTTTTGACTCTGCTGTATGTTCAAAATTTTTCATAATAAAATGTTGAACAAAAAAGTTGAATACAATTTATCTTCCTAAAAAAAATCCTTTTGTATGCCTGATTTATACTCTGATTAGCAATTCATGGATGGTGGAATATAACTGTAAAAAACCCAAAGCAAAGCTGGTTAAAAAGAATCATAATTTCATTCTATTCCTAAGCAATACTGCCTTTTTTTATTCTGTCAGTAAATGTCCATGCTACAAACAATGAAGGCTGAGCATACTGAATTTTTGCTGATATAATAAAATGAAACTTAATTTATTAAATTTATATGTAATAAAATGAAGCTTAAATGAAAATTAATTTGACATTTTAGGCTAAACATAATAATTGTTTTTTTGTCATGTGATTATTAGTTAAAAGTGGTAGGGAGGTTACAATTACAACAATTGTAATTACTATTATTTCTTTTGGTGGCTGGCTGATGTGGGTATCTGAATCCTTGACCTTGGTGTTACATCACTGTACTCTAACCAACCAAGCTAACCAGCCAGCACCATTTTTACATGCTTGAAACAACTTCTCTTTGAAAAGTTCTTCTCTTCTTCCTTGTCTTCAAAAGCCGTGTGATAAATGGCCCGATAAGGTTTAATCCTTACACACACACACACACACACACACACACACACACACACACACACACAGACATCTACAAACAGCCACAGCACTCCATGCATACACATTCACTTGTGCAGAGTGGAGGCTTCCCACCTGGGTTCCCCAACCATCTTTTCTCCAATCACAACCTCTAGTTCAATCCAGGAGCCCTTGAATAACATATCCAGCACCCCTCATCTTAGCCAAGAGTGTCCAAGACTTTCAGGCAATAGGATCACCAAGAAAAAAGGCCCTAGTTTGCTTTCCAGATGGATGTAGTCCGAACACTTAGTGAGCTCCAACTGTGTGCCACTTAAGAGAGACACAAAAATCTCTACTATAACCATGTCATATGGTCCCTGTCCTCGAGTTTACAGTCTGGTGATGGATAACAGCGATAAACAGATAATTTCAATATCAATATCATTTTGGCCAAGAGCCACAGCAGAGGAGGGACACATAACAGCTGTTATTTACTGAGTATCTACTAAGAGCCTGGAACTGTGCTAAGTCTTTTACTTATTATTTCAATAAATTCTCACCACATCCCTATAAGATAGGTGATCTCCCCAATTTTACAAGAAGAGGAAACAGGTCCAGAGAAATTAACTAATTTGCACAAGGTCACAGACCTAGTAAGAGGCAGAGCAAGGATTCAAATACAGGTAAAACTGACTCTCAAATCCATGCTCTTCCCATTCAAGTGGTATAGTATGGGGGAGACTGCAGGTTGGGAATGGTTTAGGACAGGGAGGGACAAAGCCTAATACATCTTGAAATCAGTTATCTTTTAGTGAAACAATTTTGAAAGCTTTTGTTTGTGAGGTGGGGGAAGGAGAAAGCTATGGTATCAGAGAGAAAAAAACACCACCATTCAAACTTAAAACATTTTAGAAACCTTTTTGTATCAATGTATCTGAGACACTTCTTACTTTATTCAAACATTTACTGAGCCCTGCTATGTGCCAGGCAGTGCATCTGAAGTTGGAACATAAATTTACAGAGGAAAATAATGACAAGTATATGGCTGGTCATATCTATGATTTAATTGACATTAGATTCTGGGTTGGGAACAAAATGTCCAAATAAAAGATGCTCCTATGGAAAAATGTGGTCTATCTTAGGATAAGAAGAACAAAGCAAAGATCCGCCAACAGACCAGTACAGTGGACAAAGCGACATACACAGGATTCTGAAGCTCTGGTTCCAGTTTTAGCTCCATCACATGCTAGTCAAAGTAAGTCATCTAATCCTGATGAACTGCAGCAAAAAAATTAGGTGATAGTAATACCCCCGACAGCGTGGAGGGAATCAACGGGATTATTTTCTGAAAGCACCTTGAACACAATAAAAGCACTTCACAAATAAGATGCAGCATAAAATAACAGTACTTTCTAGGGTTGCACTGAGGATTATGTGAGATACTTAAAACACAGAACAGAGGCAGGAATGTAGTAAACTTTCAATAAATGTTAACTATGATTGGTACTACATAATTGTTTACATAAGACACTGGTATAGGATATCAGGTGGTCGATATCATAAAGTTACTCTACATGTGTTTGCATAAACATTAAAAACAAACAAAGAAAGAAAAACATTGAGCACTCTAAAATCATAGCTTCCTGTCAACCAGAGATGTACCTTATTGAAGAACCACGGTAGTGTAGCGGTTAAGACTGCAGATTCTGGAGCCAGACTGTCCAAGTTTGCATCCTGATTCTACCACTTAAGGTATTATCTCGTTCAGATTAATCTCTGTGCCTCAATTTCTTCATCTGTAAAACAAAAATATTAGCTAGCTCACATTCTTTTGAGGATATATAGAAAGTACTACCTGGCTCACAGTGAAGACTAATGTTTGTAGTAGTAGCACTACCATTACAGAGATCCTTGGATTAAGCGGATTCAATATAATGTGACAAATAAAAGGAGAGACAGTAACATTCCAATTAAGTATGCTGTCAACAAAATGAGTAGAGTCAACTATAGATACTTACCTAGCTTTATCATTTCTAGCAGGGCAACATGGGGCTCCA
>NW_007782645.1:0-478 GCF_000696425.1 Galeopterus variegatus
ATGTTGTTGCAAATGGCAGTATTTCATTTGTTTTTATAGCTGAGTAGTATTCCATTGTGTGATTTTTTTAAAAACACCAAAATGCAGAACAAAAAGAAGGAAATATGTATTAAGCATATAAAGTATACCTTTTTAGTGTGTTTGTGGAGAAATTTGGTTGAATCTCTTACAATGCTATGCTTAGGTGATTTTTAAACAAAATCTGTTTAATAATTTTAAAATCTGATTAATAATTCCAATAATTAATATGCTTTTTGGCCTACTCCTTCCTTTGGTTTCATAAAAATTAACTTTATTTTCTCTATTATTCTGAAGAAAATATCCCTTAAAGAAATTTTTCCATTTATTATTTTTATTTTTTAATTTCTAAGTAGGTCTTACCTAATGAGAGTCTTTGTGGAGCCCTATGGGTCTCTGAGAAACTCTCTTCCTTACACTAAACTGAAATAACTCTTGTGCTGGCTATTCTTTTTTTTTT
>NW_007782645.1:2323-2928 GCF_000696425.1 Galeopterus variegatus
TGGGCTTTATGTATTTTTAGATGAGAGTCACATAAATTGATCGGCATTTGCTTCTCCTACAAGCTTCAAGTGCCAGCTGCAATGAGATCTATGACTATGATTCAATGTATTATACTTCCAGTCTCCATGAAGAAAAAGACTCTGATGCTGATGAGAATAATTTATATTCTGTCTTTAATTTTGAAAATGCCTTACAAACATTATCTAATTAACAGATACATCTGATGAGAAATCTACACTATCCTGTAGTCCATCACTCAAAGGGATCTTCAATTGTCTATAATGTGACATACTATCAACTACAGTGAAAAACTAACTTAGCTCTTAACCATAATTTTTAGAAGCTATATAGAAAATGATTTCATTCCATGTGACATTAAGAAAAAGATTCCTAAGGATCAAACTACTTCAACTGTTACTTAGGCCAAGGACTTTATGACTTAAAAAAAAAGTTTTAAAGGAAAAAAATAACCAACCCATAGTGTTTATTCACACCTGAGATTAATTTTAAATTTAGCAGATATAAAATGCAGAAATGACTACTACCAATGTAGCTTTACTCTTCAGAAAAAGAAAATGTTCATTGGCTAAGTGATTTTTTTTTT
>NW_007782646.1:0-2928 GCF_000696425.1 Galeopterus variegatus
GTAATACTATGTTCACTTGTTAAAACCCATGTCCTTGATGAAAGATTATAATTTAAAATGCGCCGTTTATGTGTTTTGAACTGAAAGAATCATTCGCTCACTGTGAGCAGAAATAATTATTCACTTTTCAAATGAACATTAACACTAGAATCTGTGCATTATACCTCAGTAAATAATACTTATATTCATTTAGTAATTATGTGCTATTTTTAAGCACTTTATTTCAATTATTTATTTAAGTTCGATGGGTTAGATTATAAATCAGTTTACAGATGAGAAAATGGAGGAAGAGGTAAAGCCATTTGTTCAAGATTGGGCAACTAAGTTATGCATCCATAATTTCAATTGAACAAATCAGTTGTACATGTTTGTAATCTTACTCATAACTATTCTCCCTCAACTTAACATTTGTACTGCCTGTTGAAGTAGCAGACTAGCTCCAATAACTAGAAATTTAACAATAAACTTTGAAATCTGCCTCTCAACTATAGCCAATAAGCCTTGCTAGATAGCTCTGCCATAGCTCTTTCTGCTTTCCTGTCATAACAATTAATATTACTCTGCCAGGAATGCTCTCAATGACAGGCTAGCTCCAGCTGAGCTAGTGTCTCTGCTGTCACCAACCACTGAGGTGGCAAATCCAAGACACTTTGTCAACCTGTTCTCCTAGAGTAGACCTGGGCCCCAAGAATCCTGGCTTGATTGGCACAAATCTTGCATCACTGAACATATCCTGGGAAGGTGATTTGGCTAGGACAGGTCACTCTGCCAAGAGATTTCTTCTCTGAGACCCCTGGTGATAATTCACCTTCGCCAGTGCCTTTTATGACACACATATATGTATGTTCTAATAAAATGATCAACTAAGGTTGATGCAATATGAGAATCCCTCTCCTATCCTGGACGCAAGTGAGTAGTACACCAGGATAGCGGGATATTAAAACTTATGGGAATGACCTTACAGAAAAAGAGACTGAATTTCCTTCTAATGGTTGGCATATGGGAAACTGAACATCATATTCTGAAAAGAGAGATATTCTGCATATAAATGGTTGAGAAGAAAGGCTATTTATTCATTTAATTGCTAAACAGCAAATAATGGAACAGTACAATACTCCTTACTAAAGAAGGAGATGTTTTATATATAGTAGCTGAAAACAAAATAGATGATCATAGAAATCAGTAAAACACAAGCCAAGTTATTTCTCATTTAATTGAATAAAACAAAGTAATAAAGCCAATGAAAATGCTGGTGTGACATTTCAGATTTGAGTTTTGTTGATTTTGCCAACATTTTACATTCTATTAAAGATTTGTTGGCTCTACCACCTGGCCTAACTACTGAACCTGTGTCAGCCAAAAGGATGGGAAAATGAATCAAATAAATGAGACAATGTAGACAGTATTCGAATGAGTATCTAACTCTTGCTCCTTGTGAAATGCTGAGTTACACAAATGACAAGACACAAATCACCTGAATCTGCTGAAAGAGGAGTAGGAGATTGCAAGGCATTGTAGAAATCTTTCGAGCCATAACTTTTTACATTGCCAGATTTTAGCACTTGAAAGAAAAAAAAAATCATGTTGTCCAAAAGTTCACTTATGTAGAATATATTTTAAATGTTTTATTAAATATGACATGTATATTAATAAATACCCAATGATCTCTGAATTATTTCTAGCTTTGATCTTAATATACATAATTCTGGGTGGATTATGTAACATATATTCTATCCTCTATATGTGTACTTTTCTGTTCTACTTCTGAAGAATGAATAATTTCACTTTCCAAGGAGCAGGAGAGACAGTTGTAAAGGTCATTATTTAAAGAGACCTGAATAAACTAAAATAGCTGCAAAATAAATGTACAATGTTCAAATCTCTTCAGATGAGTTTACAAGGTCTTTGAGTGTATCCTCAAGGATGTTAAACATCTCAAGTTACAGAGAAATTTGTCTAAGCAATTTTCACTTCAATATTCCCAAGCCCTTGTTATTTAAAATAGCAAAATATACACATATAGATATGACATATATATCATTATAGGCAAATATTTACACATTTATAATATGCATATCTACTTATCTGCACTTAAACTTTAGATATGCTTTTATCACCCATAGAAATGTTGTTATGTAACCACAAAAGAACCCGGATAGCCAAAACAAATCTTAAGCAAAAAAATAAATAAATAAATAAAGCTGGAGGCTTCATACTGCTTAACTTCAAAACATACTGGAAAGCATTAGTAAACAAAACAACATGGTACTAGCATAAAAACAGACATATAGACCATTGGAACAGAATAGTGAATGTAGAAATAAATTCATACATTTACAACCAATTTACCTTTGACAAAGCTGCCAACGATACACATTTAAGAAATAACATTCTTTTCAATAAATGATGCTGGCTGGAAAAACTAGATGTCCTGAGGCAGAAGAATGAAACTATAGCTCTCTATCTCACCACTTACAAAAATAAACCCACAATTGTTTAAAAACTTAAGTATGACCAAAAACTATGAAACTACTAGAAAAATATAGGGGAAATGCTTTATGACATTAGTCTGGCAAGGATTTTTTGTATAAGACCTTAAAAGCATGGGCAACAAAAACAAAAAAGATAAATGGAATTATATCAAGCTAAAAAGCTTCTGCACAGAAAAGAATCAACAGAGTGAAGAGACACCTTACAGAATGGGAGAAAAATATTTGCAAACATGCATCTGACAAAGGACTTAATATCAAGAATATATAAAGAACTCAAACAACTCAGTAGCAAAAATTTGATATCGAGAATATATAAAGAACTCAAACAACTCAGTAGCAAAAAAGCATAAATAATCTAAGATATGGGCAAAAGACCTGTATAGCTATTTCTCAAAGGAAGGCATACAAATGGCCAACAGGTATATGGAAAAAAAGC
>NW_007782647.1:0-870 GCF_000696425.1 Galeopterus variegatus
ATGGAGTGGGATTTATCCCAGGGATGCAAGGATGGTTCAACATATGAAAGTCAATAAATGTGATACATCATTTCAACAAACTCAAAGACAAAGACCATATTCCCTTCATGATAAAGACTCAACAAATTAGGTATAAAAGGAAAATATCTCAACACAATAAAAGTTATTTATGACAAGCTCACCACCAGTATCATTCTGAATGGGGAAAAACTGAAGGCCTTTCCGTTAAGAACAGGAACAAGACAAGGACGCCCACTCTCATCACTTCTGTTCAACATAGTACTTTAGGTACTAGCCAGAGCAATCAGGCAAGAGAATGAAATAAAGGGAATGCAGATTGGAAAAGATAAAGTCAAACTTTCCCTGTTTGCTAATGACATTTTACTATATTTAGAAAAATCTAAATCAAAAAACTCTTAGAGCTGGTTAATAACTTCAGTATCATTGCAGGATACAAAATAAGTGCCCCCAAATCAGATGCAATTATATATGCAAATAATGAATTAACAAAAAGAGAATTAAAGAAAGAAAGTGCATTTATAATTGTCATGAAAACAATAAAATACCTAGGAATCAATTTAACTAAGGAGGTGAAAGGCCTCTACAACTAGAGCTACAAACAACTTCTGAAAGAAATTTAAGAAGACAGAAAAAGATGGAAAGATATTCCATGCTCTTGGATTGGAAGAATTAACATTTTGAAAATGTCTATACTACCCAAAGTGATCTATAGATTCAATGCAATCCCCATAAAAATACCAATAACATTCTTTACAGAAATGGAAAAAACAATCTTACTCTTCACAAGAAACAACAAAAGACCCTGAATAGCCAAAGCAATCCTGAGCAAAAAAAATAAAGCTGGAGGCA
>NW_007782647.1:1870-2928 GCF_000696425.1 Galeopterus variegatus
TGACACTAGATATGCTCTTCTCACCATACACTAAAATCAACTCAAAACGATTTAAAGACTTCAGTACAAGACCTGAAACTGTAACCTTACTAAGGGAAGATATAGGTGAAACACTTCAGCAACTATGTCTAGGCACAGACTTTATGAACATGAGCCTGAAAGCACAAGCCACAAAAGAAAAAATAAACAAATGGGACTATAGCAAATTAAAAAGTTTCTGCACAGCCAAGGAAACAATCAAAAGAGTGAAATGGCATCCTACAGAGTGGGAGAAAATTCTTGCTAACTATGCATCCGGCAAGGGATTAATATCCATAATATAAACAGAACTTAAACAATTATACAGTAAAAAAACAAATAACCCAATTAAAAACTGGGCAAAGGAATGAATAGACATTTTTCAAAGGAAGACATACAAATGGCCAACAGGTACATGAAAAATGTTCAACATCACTAGTCATCAGTGAAATGCAAATTAAAACTACATTGAAATACCACCTCACCCCAGTTAGACTGGCTGTAATGAAGAAGACGGTGAATAACAAATGCTGGTGAGGGTATGGAGAAAAAGGAATTCTCCTACACTGTTTGTGGGACTGTAAATTAGTCAAACCACTATGGAAAATAATATAGAGGCTTCTCAAACAATTACAGATAATCCTTCCATACAATCCAGCAATCCCACTTCTGGTTATATACCCAGAGTAATGGAAATCATAATGTTGAAGGAATACCTGCACTCCCATGTTTATTGCAGCTTTATTTACAATAGCCAAGACAAGGAAACAACCTGAATGTCCATGGATGGATGATTTGATAAGGAAACTGTGGTATATCTACACCATGGAATACTACTGTGCCATAAAAAAGAATGAAATACTCCCATCTGCAACGACATGGATGAGACTGGAGAAACTTATATTGAGTGAAATAAGCATAGCACAGAGGGATAAATTCTGCATGTACTCACTCATATGTAGGAACTAAGAGAGAAAGAAGGAAGGAAAGAAAGACCACAGCAGTGCATTGGACTTGCGAAGGGAGTCAACACTCCTTGG
>NW_007782648.1:0-2928 GCF_000696425.1 Galeopterus variegatus
TAGGCTCTGTTCAATTCTTTTCAAACTTTTTTCTCTGTGTTCTTCTGGTTGGAAAAATTCTATCAATTTGTTTTCAGGTTGACCTTTCTTTTGTCATCTCCAACCCATTAAAATCCCATCAGTGAATTTTTTATTTCAGATACTACCGACTTTAGTCCTAAAATTTTCATTTGCCTTTGTTATAGTTTCTATTCCTCTGCTGTTCTTTTTCATCTATTCAGTTATTTTAACTTTAAGTCATTGAGCATATCTACAATAAATACCTTTTAAAGTATACTTGTCTGCTAATTCCATTAACTGTGTATTTGAGGTTCTGGGTATTTGAGGTTTCTGGGTATTTGAGGGGTCTATTTCTTAGGAATACTTATTTTTCTTTACAATGAATCATATTTTCTACTTTCTTCTCTTTTTTGTTAATATCTTATCACATCCTTAACATTGTGAATGATACATTTCATAGATTATAAATTCAATTACCTTGTCCTGAAATGTTGATTTTTGTTCTAGCAGGCAGTTAAATAACTGATTTATCTCTTTGAACTTCTGAGGTTTGATCTATGCTTTGGTTGGGCAGACCTGGGGAAAGCCTGAGATGTTTAATAAGCCCCTCTAATCTAAAAGTGTTTAAATTCCAAACTGTCTCTCTCTCTCTGTGGTGCACAGTAGTTTAAACTTGTGTTCCTTGTTTTCAGTCTGTAACTTGATGTTTTCTAGGGGGTATTCATCTCCCTTCATGTATAATGCAGTTGTCTATAAAGAGGTAAGTGGGAATTTATATGTAGATTTTGGAACTCTACTCACTGTGAATCCTTCTCTCTTGGGGAGTCTTATTCCAATCTTTGATACCTCAAGCCAGTAAGACTATGGCTTCCTGCTTGAATTCTGTTTGATGTCATTTTCAATTATGGGCTGTCTTCTAGAAGAAGGCATATTTTATATAGATCTCACCCAGTGTAATTTCCGTCTTTCAACATTTGAAATCCCTTTCAGTTTCTGCTGCTTTTGATTGTTCCCTTGTGCCTTTGAATAGTTGTTTTAAAATATTTCATTCTGAGATTTTAATTGTCATCTGTAGGAGCATTAGATTAAAGTCACTGTTCTTTGTCTTTTAAAGATATTTGCTCAATATTAATATTTACCATAGAAATTTTAGATATTAACTTGAAATCATAAATCACTCTTGAAAACTGAGTGTGCTGGCATTTTATTATTTGCCTCTTTGGAATGGTGAAAGTGTTGATGATGACTGAACTTGAATAACTACTATCACTCCAGGATAAAATACATCAGGTAGAAGCTACTTCAATACAAATTTCTCTGGAAAGTAATATAAGTAGGTTCAATGATGAATCAATTCTCTCTGGTTTCAGTCTTCCTAAAGTCCTTCAAATGCATTCAACTTAGTGTACTTATCTAAAGGAAAACTGGATAGAAAAAAGAGAGGTGGGGTATCAGTGTTTCTTTGCATATTATGCCATTTACCAGAAGGTAAATAGTACACTAAACTCTAGTTCCAGTTCTGCACTATGTTTTCATATTTTATTTTATTTGCTATTTTTATTTTTTGAAATGTGATTTTGAGAAATATAATTCATACACTATAAAAGTCATGCAATAAAGTATAGAATTTAGTAGGTTTAGTATATCCATAAGGATTTAACCACAATCAAATTTCAGAACATTTTTATCACTCCACAAAAGAAACCCTATATCCATTAGTAGTGCCTCACCACTCTTCCCTACAAGCATGACCCTGGCAACCACTAATCTACTTTGTCTCCATTGATTTACCTAATCTGGACATTTCATATAAATGGAGACATACTATATGTGTCTGGCCTTCTTTGTCTTGTTTCTTTCACTTAGTATAACCATTTCAAGTTTCATTCATGTTGAAGCATTATCAGTAGTTCATTACTACTAATGAACAAAATAATATGACATCATATGGATATATCACTTTTTTAATCTACTTAGCAGTTGATGGGCACTGATATTGTTTCCACTTTTAGGATATTATACATAATACCACTATAAATTGTTTTGTACAAGTTTTTGTGTGGATGTAAATTTTTATTTCTCTTGGATAAACACCTAGGAGTGGAAATGCTGGGTCAGATAGTTACACCATGTTTAATATTTTGAGGAACTGCAAGACTGTTTCTATAAATTGTTTTGTACAAGTTTTTGTGTGGATGTAAATTTTTATTTCTCTTGGATAAACACCTAGGAATGGAAATGCTGGGTCAGATAGTTACACCATGTTTAATATTTTGAGGAACTGCAAGACTGTTTTCCACAGTTACTGAACCATTTTACATTCTCATCAGCAGTGTATGAAGGTTATAATTTCTCCACACACTGGCTGTGTTAGTTTTCTAGGGCTTTTGTAACAAAGTACCACAAACTAAGTGGCTTAAGCAAGATAAATTTATTGCCTCACAATTCTGGAATCTAGAAATCCAAGGTGAAAATGTTTGCAAGGTTGGTTTCTTCTGAGGGCTGTGGGGGAGAATCTGTTCAATATCATTCTCATAGCTTCTGGTAGTTTCCCAGTGATCTCTGGTGAGCCTTGGCTTGTAGATACATCACTTTTTTCTCTGCCTTCATCTTCACATGGCATTCTCCTCTTGTTCACGTCTGTCTCTTTGTTCACATTTTTTCCTATTGTAAGGAACACAGTCATGTTGGATTAGAGCCCACTGTAATGACCTTATCTTAACTTGACTACATCTCCAAAGACCTTATTTCTAAAAAAGGGCACATTGTAAAGCACTGAGATTTAGAACTTCAACATATCACTTGTAGTGGATTGAATTATGTCCTCCCAAAACTCCCTGGAGCTTGAATTGTGTCCCCTGAGTTTTATGTATTAGAAACTTGGCTCCCATTGTGACTATTAAGATGGTAGGAGATCCTACAATGGTA
>NW_007782649.1:0-220 GCF_000696425.1 Galeopterus variegatus
CACTTAATATTTTGTGACAAAGATTCATCTGTTGTTGTGTGTATCTGTACTTTCATTCATCACAATATTCCATTGTGAAAATTAACCATAATGTATTTATCCATTCTCCCATAGTTGGCATTTTGTGTGTTTCTAATTTGGGGCTATTAAGAACAGTCATACTATGAACACTTCCTGACATTTTTATAGCACAGGGGTGGTCAATTTCTGGCAAGAAATC
>NW_007782649.1:2377-2928 GCF_000696425.1 Galeopterus variegatus
TAACTTTTTAGAACAGTTTTAGATTCACAAAAAAAACATACCATACTACAGAGAGTTTCCACATACCAAATCCAATTTCTCCTATAATTAACATCCTACAATTGTGTGCTACATTTGTCGTAATTAGTCAATGCATATTAATACATTATTATTAACTAAAGTCCATAGTAGTTTATTCAGATTTCCTTAGTTTTTGCCTAATACATTTTTCTGCTCCAGGATCCTATCCAGACCCTACTATATTTACTTGTCATGTTTCTTTAGGTTCCTCTTGGCTGTGGCAGTTTCTCAGACTCCTCTTGGCTGTGACAGTTTCTCAGACTTTTCTCATTTTTGATGACCTTGACAGTTTTGAGGAATACTGGTCAAGTATTTTGTAAGATGTCCCTCTATTTGAACTTGTCTGATGTTTTCTTCCTGATTAGACTGAGGTTTTAGGGAAGAGACCACAGAGGTGTCATTTTCATCACATCACATCAAGGATACATACTGTCAACATGATTTACCACTATTGATATGACCTTGATCACGTGGCTAAGACTTTATCCTCC
>NW_007782650.1:0-2928 GCF_000696425.1 Galeopterus variegatus
GCAGTATTTCCTCCTTTCCTCAGCCCCAAAGTACCATATTCATTATTCCTTTATTTTTTAAATCACAATATCTCAGCAGAAAAAGATAAAGTAATAACTGTGAATTCCAATGATGAAGCAAGGGGGAAGCTCACGCTAGATGTGAAACTCATCTTCCCTAGTAAGTTTTAGGGAATTGCTATATGAAACATCGTTTTTTCCTAACCACTGTTCTTGTGAATTTACAATTAATCACAACAGCATCATTTAAGACAAGCAAATTTAATATTATTTTCATGTGCTCCCCTCTTGTCTTGGTGTCTCCTTTGTAGTCTCAGATTGGGATTAAATATTGATGACTTCTCCCATTGTATTTATAATTTTTCTCTAGCAGTTTCACACTGTTCTTATTGGGACTTTCTTTTGTCCTGCTTAATTAAACGCTGAAACTTCCAGTGGATTTCACAGTCTGCAGAGGTAGCTAGATAAATTTCAATCCAAATAAAGTGATCAGCATTGATTCAACTCTCAAGACCCACTCTCTTGTAGGCAGTATGTATGAGATGATTCTGTTGGTGTTACTTATCTGCAATTAAAAAGAAACAAACACTGGTTTAGAATAAGCTTCACTATCCTTCAAACAGGACCTTGATTCTTGGATTTTGGCTTTCTGTGCTTTCTCTGTAATTCACTCAGTACTGAGAACGAATTGCCATTGTCACATTGAGTCACCCTGCTAGCGAAATAAAAAGCAGCACTACTTGGGTGTCAGTGATAGGCTCCAGGCAGCAGCCAGATGTATGTATGAAGCAGTTGGGAATTTTTCCATGTCACCAAGGAAAATAGACTCTTTGTAACATGACAAATATCTCACTGTTTGTGTGTAGGAATCAGTGCTCTAACAAAGCAGCTTAACACAGAGAAACTCATTTCTGTAAGGTCAGCTCAAGAAGGCGTTTCTCAAAAAAAAAAAAGTGAAAATGAGTATTCTGGGTAGCATTTGGTGGACATTTATGCAATAAATAATAGTTCATGTGCGCATATACTCCTGCATTATTGTAACAAATAACCAAAGCCCTGGGCTAAAATTATTTGGAATTCGAAAGCCAATTGCCATAACATACAGAACTATGAATTATACACGTGGAAGGACTGTGCCTTTTTGACCACTTTGGGATCTGTAACAGACTGCTAAAGGCTAACTAAAGTAGTAATATGATGCTCATAATTCCCATTTTGTTCAGAAACGGCACTGTGGGAATAATCAGAACCTGTATCTTCCTACAAACATTTCCTACATATTAGGCACACCGCTGATTCCTCTCCACAATCCTTTCTAATCCAAAGGCATTTTCTCAGAGAGTTGCTCTGTGATGGTGAGAGTCCTTCTATAAAGCAGCAACTGCTTGTCCTAAAGGAGTATATCATCTGCTTGAAACACATGCAGAAAGTAAAAGGAGATGGACTACTAGGGTGAATAGTAGAGCTGGAGTCAGCAGTCTTTTCAATGCAAAGATAATCATCTCTAAATCTATTTACCATTAATAAGGCCATACAAGGGACTTTGATAAATCGAGTAATGCTCCCTTCAGCCATTATGCAAGGTTAAAAGTATATCATCAAAAAAGTGCTCAACATCACTCAGCATTTGGGAAATGCAAATCAAAACCACTTAGCGATAGCATCTCACTCCAGTTAGGCTGCTAAAACCCAAAAGACTGAGAATAATAAATGCTGACAAGGATGAGGAGAAAAAGGAACCTTCCTATACTGTTGGTGGGGTGGCAAAATGATGCAACCCTTATGAAAAATGGTATGGAGGTTCCCCAAACAATTACAGATATGACCCAGCTATTCTACTCCTGGGTATATCCCCAGAGGAATGGAAATCATCATGTCAAAGGGATACCTGTACTCCCATGTTCACTGCAGCATTATTTCTGATAGCCAAGAGTTGGAACCAGCCTAAATGCCCATCATCAGATGAGGAGATTAGGAAACTGCGGTATATCTACACAGTGGAATACTACTCTGCTGTAACAAAGAATGAAATATTACCATTCGCAGCAACACGGATGGACCAACATGGATGGACTTAGAGAAAATTATATTATGCTCAGCTCTCTATTGCTGAGCTGAGCTTCTAAAGGCACAGAAAGAGAAATAAAAATAATGTATGTTCTCACTTATTTGTTAGAGCTAATAAAAATAAATTAAAAATATACAAAAAAATAAATGGCGGGTGAAGAAGACACACCATAACAATTCTTTGAATTTAATATAAGTGAACAGATATGTTGATGGGAGGAAGGTTGAGAGAGAGAAGGGGGAAAAGGAGAAATTGGTAAAGGGACCTGAAAATCCACTGCATTGTATATTGACAGATTAAAAAATAATAACGAAAAATTTTAAGTAACACATTATAATTGTACATAATGTTGTCTGATATTTTGATACATGTACACTTTGTATATTAATTGTGTCAGGGTAGTTAATGTATCAATTGCCTCATGCATTTCTCATTTCTTTATGGCAGAAAACATTCAAAAGCCTCTTTTCTAGTTATTATGTACTATACACCCTACTGTGCAACAGAACACGAGAACTGATTCCTACTATCTAATTGTAATTTTGTACTGTTGGCCAGCCTCTTCCTGTTCTTGCTTACCCCCCATCCCAGCCCCTCAGTCCCTGGTAACCACTATTTTATTCTCTGCCTCTATAGTATCCACATATGAGTGAGGTCATATGCTATTTGTTATTTTGTGCCTGGCTTACTTCACTAAACATAATGTCCTCCAAGTCTATTCACATTGCCTCAGATCACAGGATTTCATTCTTTTTCATGGCTCAATAGTATTCCACTGAGCATACATACCAAGTTATTTTATCGATTCATCTGTTGGACGATGAGGCTGATTCCATATCTTGGCTATTGTAAATTGTGCT
>NW_007782651.1:0-832 GCF_000696425.1 Galeopterus variegatus
TGGTGGGTGTGGTTCTGAGGGCTTCAAAAGGAGAGCATGTGAGTGTCTCTCTCCTCTCTCTCCTCCCTCTCCTCTCTCTCTCTCTCTCTTTCTCTCTCTCTCTCTGCTTCTGGCATCTCATAATTTGATATCCTGTATCGCTGAAGCCACCACCAAGGAAGACTCTCACCAGATATGTTCCCTGAACCTTGGATTTCCCAGCCTCTGAAATTGTAAGCAACAAAATTTATTTTTTTAAATAAATTACCCAGTTCCAGGTATTTTATTATAAGCAACAGAAATGGACCAATACAATGAATTTCAAAATATACAAGGAAAAATAAATGATAAATCAATGAGGAGAAATACACAAATTCATAATCATAGTTGGAGACTTCAATACCTCTCTGAAAAATTGGTAGAACAGGTGGACAGAAAATAATTTTAAAATATAGAGGACTTGAAAAACACAATATACCAGCTTGGCCTAATGGACATTTATAGGATACTCCACACAAAAATAGAAAGATATGTTATTTCAAGTGCTTTCAGAACGTTTTCTAAGACAAACCATATTTGGTGCCATAAATCAAATCTCAATAAATTGAAAAGAACTCAAGCTATACAAAGTATATTCTCTAACACAATGAAATTAAATTAGAAATCAATAACAAAAATATCTCTGGATAAAAATTTTTAAATTTTTGGTAACTAGATAGCACACTTCTAGATAATCTGTATGTCAAAGAAGGAATCAAAAAGGAAATTAGGAAGTATTTTGGACTTGGTTAAAATGAAAACACAATGTTCCAAGATGTGTTGGAAAACATTAAAGCAGTTCTTAAGGGGGGGG
>NW_007782651.1:2459-2928 GCF_000696425.1 Galeopterus variegatus
TGCACAGGACTCTAGTTTTGTAACTTTCTGTAGTCTATATTTCAAATAACAAGTTTTTTTTTAAAGATAATACAAGAAGAGTATAGATAACTTCATGCCAATACATTTGACAACTTAGATGAAGTAGGCAAATTCCTTGAAAGACACTCACTACCAAATCTCAGTCAGAAGACTTAGATAACCTAAATCATTCTTGGTCTATTCTAGAAAATAATTTTGTAGTTAAAATCAGTACAATGGCCAATTGGAGCTTATGTGAAGAATGCAAGGTTATTGTAGTCAAAACTTAATATAATTCACCACATTAATAAATAAGAAAAAACTTGTGTGATTCTCAGTAGGTGCAGAAAAGTTATTTAACAAAACAACATCTATTCCTTTTTGAAAACTCTCAGCAAAATAGCCATAAAAAAATAACTTCCTCAGCCTAATAAAGGGCATCTACACAAAACCTACAGCTAATCTTATA
>NW_007782652.1:0-476 GCF_000696425.1 Galeopterus variegatus
CACTCAGGGAGCCCTTTCTATTAGGGAAGTCGTGTTCTGCAATAGAAGAGAATTTTCTTATATATTAAGCAATTTTCATTCCTCTGTTTTCTTTGTTTTCTCCTTATCTGACTCCTATTAGTTGGAAGTTGGACCTCCAGGGATGGATCATCCAATTTCCTTATCTTTTCTTTCCTATTTTCTCACTTTGTGCACTACTTTCTGGAAGATTGCTTCACTTTATCTCTGACATATTCTGTTGATTTTTAAATATTTTTTCTGTGATCTTAATCTTTAATACCCAAGAGCTTTTTCTTGTTTTCTGAAAGTCCCTTTGTAAATAGGATCTGATTTTGTTGTTTCACAGATGAAATATTGTTTTCACTTAGGGTTTTTTTCCCATTCCTTGCATTTTCTGTTCCATCTGACTCTCATTTCCTTCTTTGTTTGTTTTGATCTTTTCTATGCTAGAGACCTGAAATGTCTGCTCAAATCCT
>NW_007782652.1:1964-2928 GCF_000696425.1 Galeopterus variegatus
GGCTTGATTTGGGAAAGTCCCACTTTGAAGCTACTTCAGGTTGTTGACAAAATTCATCTCCCTGAAGTTGTAGGACTGAGGTCCCCAATGTCTTGCTGTCTGTTGACAAGTTTCAGGTCCTTGCCGTGTGGCCACCTTTACTCAGCCACAGAGAACCTCCCTTGCATGGAATCCCTCCATGCTTCAAATATCCCTGACTTCTCTTTCTTCCACAGGCCAAAGAAAACTCTCTACTTTTAAAGGGCTCATGTGATTACCCACCTAGGTGATCTCTCTCTAAACACCAACTGTGTCATATAACATAACATCATCAAAGGATTAAAATCTCATATTCGCAGCCCCAGGGATTATGCAGAGCATGTATTCCAGGAGGGGAGAAATCTTGGGGATCATCTTAGAATTCTGACTACCACGGTGGTGAGGTTTTCAGTAGGGAGCAGAAATAAGTATGTATGTTTAGTATACCATGTTTAATTAGAAGTCTCTCATGCCTTGTTAATGCATGTTATTGTGATTGCATTTCAATTGTTAATATCAGTGTTCTAGACATTACAGCAAACTTGACTCTCTCTTTTTCACATGTGAGTGGTTCTCCTTTTAGTTATGGCTCAGGAAAAACAAGATTTCCTCCTCTCTCACCCCAAAGAATAAGCCTTATGTACCTAAGAACCCAAAGCAGACCCTGAGTGGGCTCCCATGTTCTCTCCCAAAGTCTGGAGTGACCTGCCTGGCTCTGTTCTATTCTCAGCTGCGCCGACACACACAATCAGGTGAGTCTGCTGCTCCTGGCACGTGCACAGGTGTTGTGTGCTACTACTCGCCAGCTGCATGAAGATATTATCAATGAGAGACAGCACCTTGGCACAGGGACGTGGCAATTTTTCCTGGCTTGGCAGATCCCAGTGGTAGTTGTTATATTCAGTGATGAATCACTAATTTCTAGAAACCTTGACTGGAACCTGAA
>NW_007782653.1:0-317 GCF_000696425.1 Galeopterus variegatus
CACACTCAGCCAGTGAGCTCACTGGCCATCCCTATATAGGATCCGAACCCGCAGCCTTGGCACTGCCAGCGCCGCACTCTCTCAAGTGAGCCACTGGACTGGCCCAGGCATTTAATTTTCTTACATGTGCATTTTTCTGATCAGAAATAAGATTTAGCATCATTTATGTATTTTGAACATTCAAGATTATTACTTTGAGGAACTTATTTAAATTATTCGTTCAGGGCCGAGCCCGTGGCGCTCTTGGGAGAGTGCCGCGCTGGGAGCGCAGCAGCACTCCCGCCACGGGTTTGGATCCTATATAGGGATGACCGGTG
>NW_007782653.1:2474-2928 GCF_000696425.1 Galeopterus variegatus
AAATGGATTAAAGATTTAAGCATAAGACCTGAAACTATGAAACTATAAGAAGAAAACACTGAAGAAACTCTACAGTACATTGTTTTGGGCAAATATTTTTTGGGCGAGATCTCAAAAGCACAGGCAACAAAACCAAAAGTATATAAATGGGATTAAATCAAAGTAAAAAGCTTCTGCATAGCAAAGAAAACAATCAACAGAGTGCACAACCAACCTACGGAATCCAGAAAATATTTGCAAATTACCCATTTGACAAGGGATTAATAACCAGAATATACAAAGAACTCAAAAAAACAACAACAAAAAAATACACTTAAAAAATGGGCAATCGATCTCAATAAACATTTCTCAAAAGAAGACATACAAATGGCCAATAGGCATATGAAAAAAAATCTCACCGTCATTAATTATCAGAGAAGTGAAAATCAAAACCACAATGAATATCATCTCACCC
>NW_007782654.1:0-925 GCF_000696425.1 Galeopterus variegatus
TGGCAATCAAGGAACATAGTCCACTGTAAAATGGCCTGACTTTAAAAGGTACCCATTTTTGGGCCGACCCGGTGGCGCACTGCTACAGTGCGCCGCTTGGGAGCATGGTGGTGCTCCCGTCGAGGGTTCGGATCCCACATACAGACTGGTTCCCGCTCACTGGCTGAGCGAGGTGCGGGCACAGCACCGAGGGTTGCGATCCTGTTGCCGGTCCCGGTCTGGTACGGGCACGACACTGAGGGTTGCAATCCGTTGCCGGACACAAAAAAAAGGAAAAAAAAAAAGAATATGAAAACATAAATTGTATTCTAATGTCTCAAATATCCTGTCTTATTTTTATATGTCAAATATTCAAGATTCATCAAATACCATCAGAACCAGGTCTATCATTTACTACTTGTGTGACCTTAAACAAGAAGCTTCACCTAGCTAAGCCTAAGTTTTTAGGATATTTTATAGGGGTAATATGAGTAAAATTCTAGGTCCAGCCCGGAGAGCGTTTTGATAATCAAACGAGAAATGATAAGCTAATAACACAGCATAGCACACAGCACAAAATAGGATATCAGTAAACGTTTGTTGAATCAGTTTGTTAAACTACAATAATTGCAATAAGCAAATTGGTCTATTAGATTATATATTTCAACAAAATCTGCAAGCCATAATTTACTAAGAAGAACTATGAATACATTTTTCATCAAAGCAAAACAGTGATCAAGTTCAAACCCACCATTTCCATACAATCTCCTCTTGTCTGGTTCTTCAGGATGGGCTCCAAGGAATATGGAGCTAAAACATGAGCCCCTGACATCTACATTATAATTAGTGGAATTGTACAGTCCCCTTCCTAAAGCAAAGATTAATGGAAGCTCTAGGAAGATTTGGCTGTTACTGCAAACAACTTTGAATGAACCGTGGTGTAACA
>NW_007782654.1:2632-2928 GCF_000696425.1 Galeopterus variegatus
GATTCCCAGTCCTAAGTATCTATATGTTTAACAGGTGCTACAAGTGACTCTGATGTTCCTACGAGAAACAAAAAACACCATGCACACACACACACACAGAGTTTGATTATATAGTAATTTTTAACTAATAAAGATAAATGATGTTGACACTAAATTTATTTCTTTGTGGAGATTTACAAAGCTGTTACTCTGAAGCTCTCTTAAGTGTGACTACTAGAAGGATAAAAAAGAAACTCCCTTGGGCCGGCCCGGTGGTGCACTGCTACAGTGCGCCGCTTGGGAAGCGTGGTGGCGCT
>NW_007782655.1:0-529 GCF_000696425.1 Galeopterus variegatus
TTTCTTTCTTTCTTTCTTTTTTTCTAAATTTCAAAAATGGCATTGTGTCTCAAAGCAGAGTTTGTAATAGTAGAATTTTTCTACCGCACAGGATTGAAATGATGATCCTTTTGGGGCTGGGTAAGGAAAAATTTGGAAAGAGATGGAGAATAACAAAGAATTCAGAGGCATATATGAGATTTCTTCCTACCTCTTGTTTTTGTCCTTTCTTTTAACCAGGTCATGACCCGGGTAGAAAGATGGCAGAAATCACAGAGAAGTTATACAAAACAGAGAGGCTGGGCCCTTTTTCCAACGGTAGAGCCCAGGAAGACTTGAGTCCTTTATGAGCTTCCTGCTCTCCTGTCCAGCAGGCTGCAGAGTGGCAGAGCAACGATGGTTAATTGAATAGCCGAAGACAGATAGCTTAAGCATCGTCTCACACAATCCTATAGACCAAGGGTTGGCAAACTTTTTCTGGAAAGGGCTAAATTGTAAATATTTTATACTTTGCAAACTATATGACTTTTATCGCCACTCAACTCTGCCA
>NW_007782655.1:1201-2928 GCF_000696425.1 Galeopterus variegatus
AAATTGTAAATATTTTATACTTTGCAAACTATATGACTTTTATCGCCACTCAACTCTGCCAATGTAATGGGAAAGCAGACATAGACAACATGTAAATGGATGGACAAGATTGTGTACTGTTAATACTTTTTATTTGGTGGACACAGAAATCCAAATTTCATATCATTTTTGTGTATTACAAAATATTCTTATTTTTATTCTTTTTCAACCAAATTAAAACTATAAACACCATTCTTGCTCACAGGCCAGACAAAAATTATGTCCAGAAGGCCATAGTTTGCCAACCCCTGTTGTAGTCCCCAGCATGGTGGAGAAGAACATCTGAAAGCTCCTAATGCCCAAGGATGAGTGAAGAAATGGATGAGGGAGTGAGTGAACTAGAAGATGACTTTCAGTATGACAAGTAGGTACCTTCAAGGGATACAGTGTTGACTTTACAAGCAGAAAACTATGAAACAAGAGTGGATATCATTGGTGACTACAGTGGTGGCACAGCAAAGACCTGGAAGCTCAGAAGGGTGGGAAAAGAGTCCTGACAAGGACCATACGCCCCTCCCCAGAGGCCAAGGCGGCACAGAACAACTGCACACCCACATCCCTTCCACACGCACCCCAGATCTCAGATCATCCCCCAAGAGAAAGTAAGAATCATATTACTCCAGAAGAGACTGAGTCACTTTATATATTTGGCAAGTTTTATGCCATCAAAAGAAACAAGGGTATAAAAATTAAACAAATAACATTTATGGAGAAATAAAGTTAGTTACATGTTTCAACATCTCAGTTATATGACATGTGAATGTTCCTAACTGCCATAGGTATATCCAGTGTGATGCCTGAGGTTATTTTCCACTACTGAGAAAAAAAATTCACACTTGGAAGAGTGTGGCTGACAAACTGTCCCCCTGATTTGAACTGGCCCCTTCATCACATAACTAATACATGGGTCTGTTCCTCTGATTTCTTATTCATTGATCTATATATTTTATTTTGGTTACAATCACACTATGTAAATTGCTATAACTTTATACACAGTAAAATAACTGGTAACAAGTTTCCATTTAATTATGCTTCTTCTTTTAAAAATCTATCAAACTTCTGCATCATTTGTTCTTTCAAATGAGCGTCAGATTTTACTTTGTCAATTACTGAAGGGAAAAAAAGAATTCTTCCGGGATTTTGATTAAAATTGTTTTACAGCTACAAATTAATTCGGGAAGACTTTACATCTTTAGAATACTAAAATTTACCAGTTATGAAGATGGTTTGTTATATCATAGTTAAGTATGTCTCCATAAAGTTTTCCATTTTCTTTATTTTAAAAGTACACATTCCTTTTAGGGTTTAGTGAGAAAAAATTTTATTGCTAATGAAAATTTAATAAATTGTGTTATATATTCTAAGAATACATTACTTTTCTGTATAAAGATATTGAATTAGGTGCATTTACTTTATATACAATCCTTTTTAATAAATTCTACTATTTTTAATAGGCTTTCAGATGATTCTCTTAAGTTCTCCAGATAGACAAACTTACTGTCCACAAACAGTAATTTATCTAATTTTTGGTAGTCATACTAAAAGATATGAAAGTACAAAGTTCCTTAGAAAGAATGCAAGTGAGGGATGGCCAATTAGCTCAGTAGGTTAGAATGCAGACTTATGACCTTATAACACCAAGGTCGCGCATTCAGATCCCCAAACTGTCCACCCACCAAAAAAAAAAA
>NW_007782656.1:0-925 GCF_000696425.1 Galeopterus variegatus
TTTGGTGGCACAATTGATGTTTGAATTTCTTGAATTATTTCTCCGATATAAAAAATTCATAAAAGAGTATTTTCTATGATTTATTACATATTAAAGAACTGAAAATACTCATCAGGATTTGTGCTGAAATAGTCAAGAACTCAAGGTGATTTTTGGAAGCAAAAACTTCAGTCCTACTTGTTGTAATTCTTCTGATTTGAAGATCCTCCTGCACTGAATTTAAGCAAGGTACACCTTTGAGCACTTAACATCAGACATCATGCAAGCTATCTGATTGCCGAGGTTCTTATTAACTATTTTTGCAATTAAACTTTGAACCTAGTTATATAGAAATGCTCCTGTCCTTCAAAATGCATTTTCTGTTCTCCTCCAAATAAAACTACTCATATAAGACTATTTGCATTTTTAAACTTTGCTGTCTGAAATCAAGATAATAGCAGGGACACTGTCAGGCTATTTCCAGAGAAAATGAGGACAAGGCTGGTGATTCAGTACTCTGCTTCCTTCTGATAGAGGAGAGGGCAGGAAAAGGAAAAATAAAATAAGATACTAAATTTCAAGTGAGTGTGAAAGAGAATTTGGCAGTAATGAGAAGCAGCAGGCATTTCTACGAACTTAGAATAGTGATGGGAAAAATTGCTATTGTGAAGTCATACATTTCCAAAATATTCACTTTTTATGAACAGAATTCATCAGCAGGATCAGCTGAACTTCTTTCTACTTCTATCCTGTCACTTAAGTGAATGGATACACTAATACTGAAGCTGCCTTTTTCGGAATAGTGTTTTGAAAAACCAGTATTTGTGTATGCAGATCTGTAGCATAATGCTGGCATCCTTTCACTTTCTTAGTTGTAGAAGTGTAAGTCTTCAGAGAGTCTTTCAGAAAAACTCAGTAGAGAATCATGAAATCCACCCAGATTGGG
>NW_007782656.1:2618-2928 GCF_000696425.1 Galeopterus variegatus
TAAAGTAGAGAATTCATTATCTGATGAATTCTTAATAATCAGCAGAAAAAGAGAAGCTAATTCTCCACACAAAAATTAAAATAACCTAGTAAATATTTAAGTATTTATGTGGAAAGAAGTCACTTGGAAAGATTATGTAAATTATGATAAAATGTAAATTGTCTCATGTTGAGTCTTAATCGGAACTTACCTTAGACTCAGTTTCCTATCCATAAAATGGATACAGTAGTATTGACTTTGATGAATTATTTAAAACATTGAAAATGAAAATTAAGTTAAAGGAGTCATAATTTTGGTTTTCATGAAAAAA
>NW_007782657.1:0-2928 GCF_000696425.1 Galeopterus variegatus
AATGACCTGTACAAGAAGATAGTAAATGGTAGACACTCAAAATTAATCTACAGGAAATATGACTATATAAATACTATTTTAAAGAAATGGACTTTAAATGTGTAGTGGTGAGATGGTGATTCTGATAGAGGAGTAAATGATTGAAGAGTTTAGAAAAATTTTAGCAGAGACTAAAAGAAAAAGAAGAGTGTGATATGGCCAATATATGTTTGCTTCAATTCAGTCTCTTTAATGTACAACATAAATGCAAAAAGAGGCTGTAATCTACGTGTGAGTCTGCCTCCTCCTCCTTCTTCTACAGCACGCCAGTACTTAATAGAAAAACAATGTCAGAAAGTTGTTTGACTCTTCAAATTTCACTTTTAGTACCATTTTTTCCATATGTGGTTGAACATGATAAGGTTTGAGATTATTACATTCATTAACAGTTATTTTTAAAGCTTGCTAAAGTAAAGCAAAAGTGCTACAAGAAAATGACATTAAATTCTTTTTCTCTTTTAAGTTCCTTCTGTGCTGCATGTACACTCTAAGAATTAGTGCTCCATACTACTACTATTTACCTATATTTTTTCATTTATTATACTTAAAAACAAAAGTTTAATATGACTAAACATAAAAACGGCTAGGTTTCCACTGCAATTTGCTATTAGAATAGATGAGGATAGAACCTGGGAATAAATTACCAGCAATGAAGAGACGGAGAGGACAGATAAGAGTCCACACAAAAAGGAATGAAAGAGCCAAAGTGGAGAGGACTGTGTGAAAAGCAGAACTAGAGTGGGTCTCATAAAACATCCTATAGCCCGATGAGCTGCTGAGAAAAGAAAGTCAAATGGGGATGGATACTAATGTTCAAGAACATATATGAGAAAGAGAGAAGAGAGAGAGACAGAAGAATTAGAAGGTACACATAAGCTAAACCACTAGAAAAATGTATTAATCAATGATTGTATGGGTAGATGAGATAAAAATCAATTGGGATTCTGGAGGGTGCCCACAATTGCTATATAGAGCCAAATTAATGGTGAAACGCAAATTAACTAGCTTAATTCCCAGATCAGAATGGGCCTTGATGTGTTCACTTTTAGAAAAGGGCTCATTTTTCTGGTCTACTCCATCTGAGCATCAGGTATGGGACTGCATTTGTCACCTGGGTCCTCTCACTGTAGATTGACAATACCTGAAAGAGGCCTTTTCCTTCAGACGTTAGAGTCAAATTAGAGAGGCTTTATTAAGAGTGGTTGAAAGTATTATTATGGAAGAAATTATAAACAGTTCTCTAGAGAGTTTATGTGCGGTGAGCTAGGGTCACTGGAGCAACAATTCATTATTAGTGATATAATAAACATCCTAGAGAAAATGCTGGTAATTGTTCCACAAGAGGCAGCATTATTATGGAAGAAATTATAAACAGTTCTCTAGAGAGTTTATGTGCGGTGAGCTAGGGTCACTGGAGCAACAGTTAATTATTAGTGATATAATAAACATCCTAGAGAAAATGCTGGTAATTGTTCCACAAGAGGCAGCAGGTAGATTTGGGGCACATTAAGGGTAGGGAGAGTATAACTTGAAGGACAAATTTCAGTTGTGCAGTAAACTTCAGTTGTGTAGATACATATGCATAACCCATATGTGTAGACAAATATATAATAAAAAACTGAAAATATATATCATTAAATTCAGGTATTGACTTTAATTCCTTGCCAAGATAGGATTACAAAATTATCTCTGTGATCTCCCTGTTTAAATCATTTTTCCTAATCATAGTTTTGCATTATTTATGAATCTGCTTCAATAATCCATATGGTTACAATTTGTATTCCAATCATTACTTACTTATTATCACAGCTTTTACACATAATTTTTAGTGTCTCTGCCATCATTTTGCCAGTGTTCAGATTTTCACTTGATCGATTGTATACCTGAAACATTAGCTACTGTTATTCTTAATTTTGTACTACACAGATCTAGGCAACACTAGTATTCAAGAAAGTGTGTATTCTTCAAACATGTTCTCTGTACATACCAGCTATGAATTTCCCAGAAATGATTGTTCCCTTATCTTTGGACACAACACTGTGCTTTTCTTGAAATAATAGGGATGAATATGTAGATTATACTTAACGACAGAAGGTGCTCAATTTCCCTGGGTTTGGGTTTCAGGACACACCTCTGGGTTTCAGGCCACTCCCCAAGGTCTCGGGCCCCTTTCCTAAGTTAGTGTTGCTAGTTAGACCTATTTGTGGCACAAAAACTCTGGGAAAATGAGACCACAAGGGGCTGGCTTATGCAAGTCCAGTGGCTGTCCACTCTCAGTGGAGAAGGGGTATATAACCCTGGTAGCTAAGCATGCTCAGTGGAAGGGAGTTTATCCTTTAAATGACCTTCACCTAGAGGTGGTAAAGAGCCCAGAATATTCTTGAATATACCTCGTACATGTGATAGGATTTGACTAATGAGCATGCCCTTAAAAGAGATCAACTGAACATGTGCATGACTATGTTACATAACTGGGAACAACCCCCTTAATTTAATATGTATTAGATAGCAAAACTATAAAAGTGTAATCCCAGCAGAAGGCAGCATTGTTCCTCACTTTCCTATGGCCAACCCCCACTTTACTGGCTGAGGTGTGTATGCTTTACTTCTGTCTTAAGCTTACTTTTAGCAGGTGGCTGCTCACTCTCTTGAGCCAGCCTACACTCTGTACTAAACTTTAAGTATGTATTTTTACTTTTGTATTAAAGTTGATGTGGGCCCTGCCCAGTCTCTGGAACTAGGCCACACTCTCTCTGTGGAACCTGTATTTATCTTTTCAGGTAAAACTGTTCTCACTCTCTACTGTGACTTTGCTCTTGAATTCTTTCCTGTGGCAGAGTCAAGGACCTGGAAAGAGGATGGGGTGGATTGAGGCTTGCTATTGGGCCC
>NW_007782658.1:0-383 GCF_000696425.1 Galeopterus variegatus
TCAGTTTCTGGTTAGGGCTCTTTTCTTGGTTTGCAAATGGCCACCTTCTCCTTGTGTCTTTACATGACAGAAAGACAGAGTGAGATCTGTCTTCCTCTCCTTTTTGCATTAGGGCCCCATCCTTATGACTTACTGTGTTAAGGCCCTATCTCCAGATCCAGTCACATTACGGATTAGTGCTTCAACACATCGATTTTGGGCAAACACAATTCAGTCAATAGTGGTGTGGTTGCAAATTTTTATTTCTTGGTCACTTTAACAGATATTTATTTGTAGGTACAAGTTGTTATGTTGGTGGATAAAAAGGTCAATTAGACAGGAATCCTACCCTTGAAGCTCTTACAGTAACGCTTATTGGCTTCTTGCTCTTGAGGGATGTGCAA
>NW_007782658.1:1947-2927 GCF_000696425.1 Galeopterus variegatus
CAAAAAGAGAGGTGATGACATGTAAATGAATTGAATATTCAATGCATAATACTTAATGCATGAGGAGAATAAACTGTAATTTCTACACATTTTATGTATTTATTTATTTTTTTCTACACATTTTAGCAGAGCCACAGAGGGCCTGAAAATACAAACATAATTGATCATCACAATCTCTGAAAGTCAATTTAGCTTACATCTGGATCCCATTAATAAGTTATTAGGACTCAAAAGTTTCCAGAATGAGTATCACACAGCTTTCTGACTCTGAAGAGGGACAAAATAAAATTATAATGAAGCTTGGGATATAATAGAGATTTAATTAAAAAGCAAGGGCCATCAAAATTGAGCCAGGTGTCTCCTGTGTCAAAATCTTATGTATTCTATAATCCCGTAGTTCCAAATGGGGTCTTATTTTAATAGTCCATACTTATATAAGGGATAAAGTATATTTTGCCTATAACTTTATTTACAAAAACATCTAGCTTTCCTCTTAACACGGCATTCTGATCACACTTGTTTCCTTCCCTTTGAGAAGCCATTCTTAAATTGATAGTAAAGTGATTGACTAAAAAATGTGTTAATCCACAATCATGAAGAGAATAGAAGAGGGGCCATTATCAGCAGGAAGCATCAATAACTATCTGTTAGAAGGAAAGTAAGTGAGCTTTAAACTGGGGTGGAGAAAGTTACTGCTGAAATTATGCAGTAATGGGTTACAGCTAAGCAGAGCCAATATGCCCTGCAGGATCCCAAGGCAATTTACTTCTCAGAAACACCCAGAAGACCAGTGGAGACTATGAGGAAGAGGGAAACTGAACACGACTGTCTTCAAATCAATTTTATTTCCCCAACCCCCTTTCCCTCAAACATCCCTCAATCCAATCTGCAATATCCAGGAGTTGAGGCATTTACCTTCCAGGCAATTCGATATCAACAACAAACAATTTTTTTTTAAAGTAGTACAGTTTTTTTTTTTT
>NW_007782659.1:0-534 GCF_000696425.1 Galeopterus variegatus
TTAGAACTGCCCATAGTTTCCCATTGAGTTTTTTGTTGTTGTTAGAATAAATCCAATAAAGGGCCGGCCCAGTGGCACACTGCTACAGTGCACCGCTTGGGAGCGCAGTGGCGCTCCCGCCAAGGGTTCGGATCCCACATACAGACCAGCCGCTCACTGGCTGAGCAAGGTGCGGGTGCAACACCGAGGATTGCGATCCCGTTGCCGGTCACGAAAAAAGAGACAAAAAGACAAAAAAAAAAAAAGAATAAATCCAATAAAGCATAATGTACATGGGGAGAGAGCAAAAGTGGAGAAGCTGAACTACAGACACAGAAAAGGATGAACAGGAATACATAACATAACCTTTCACAATTCCCACTACAAAGGGATAACTATGAAAACAAACGGGTAGGTACTATTTTAAGTAAAAAGACTAAAATAGTGAAAAGGAACACTGCAGGGCTGTAAAGGAGACAATGCTGTGAGCAGATGACAATGTTACAGAACATTTTCTAAGCAATAAAAATTTAATGACACAAAATATAATCAATA
>NW_007782659.1:2712-2927 GCF_000696425.1 Galeopterus variegatus
ATGTTTATGAAACTATTTTTTTCCCACAAGCAAAGATATTGCTATTTGATATTAATAAACATACACGCACACACTGATGTCAGGCTAAATAATCTAGTAGTTAGCTACATAACTCTACTACAAACCATCTATATTTAGCAAAGTAAGGTCAGATGGAACTAGGTCCACATTAAGCTTCACCCTTTATTAGCTGTGAGACATTCTACACTTATTTA
>NW_007782660.1:0-301 GCF_000696425.1 Galeopterus variegatus
AATCACCTCTTCAAGGCTCCACCTTTGAATTACCATAATAGGATTTCCCACCCTCTTAACAGTCACAGTGGGGACTAAGTTTCTATTACGGGAAACTTGGGGGACGCAATTCAAGCTTCAGTGAGCTTTGAGGGGACATAATTCAGTCCACTACACCTACAGATTAGGGGTTGGACCAACATTTCCTTCTGTTGCATGTGGTAGGGGTGACTGGAGTCCTCATGTAGAATTAACCATTTATGGGCCGGCCCGGTGGCGCACTGCTATAGTGTGCCGCTTGGGAAGTGTGGCGGCGCTCCCG
>NW_007782660.1:2054-2927 GCF_000696425.1 Galeopterus variegatus
TTTGGCCCAAAATTACTTTGATCTAAAATTAATAGAAGACAAAACGCTTCAATATAGTAAAGGTATAATCATGAGTACAGATACAAATTATACTCTGGTAGAACAATCTTTCCAGAGTATGCACCTGGGAGACAAAGACCAAAAGCATCATAACCTACACCCAGGAGATTTTGTGTATTGGAAAAGCCATATGCAAAAAGACTTGCCCTAATCTTGTTGGAAAGGCCCATAGCATGTTTTGCTGATTATCCCCTGTACCTCCCAATTTAAAGAAACTGATTCCAGGATACATGTATCTCATTTACAAAAAACATCAGCTCCTGGGTAGACCTGCATTCCTGTTGATAAATTAAAACCAAAAATTTCCAGGATTTGAAGCAGACGGCATTGGAGTAGTCTTCTTTTTCCCAAGATGTCCAGACCAGGCCTGCATACCCTTCCTTACTTTTAGTTTTTACTTTATTTTCTCCCTCTATTCCCTGGACAGAAAATATGTTTACTCATATTTCCAAGTTGGTCACCACAGGGGAAACCCTACTGATTGTTGGATTTGTCATCACAAACCCTGATCCGCTCATGAATCTAGTAACCCCCGTGTTCAACCTCTAACAAACTTCATTATCCAAGGTCCAACCACCTGTACGAACTGTATTCCTGGACCCTCCTATAAGGTCAAACTTTCTCATGCACCTTCAACTCTCATCCCATCTTCCCTACTCAAAAGTTTCCTAGTTGGACCCTAGAAATGTGTAATGGGTCATCCCTCCCAAAACATTCCTTGGGTGTCTCTAACACTTAAAAAAATTATTTGGACTGTTTCTGAAAAAAAGGAGTAATATAACTTGTGGAATATACTATAAAGCATATGTACTT
>NW_007782661.1:0-2927 GCF_000696425.1 Galeopterus variegatus
CAGTACAAGATGAGGCAGGCTGAGGGGTTCTGTGTAATCCCTATTACACGAACTGTGTTCCACTCATTAATGCATGTTAGAGTATGAGCGAGTAAGGATATTGTAGAGACAAACATGAGTTTCTCACAATTTATTAAAAAGACAACACATTTTTTAGGAACACTGGTATTTAAACTCATACAAGTTATTTATTTACAGCAATTCCTTGGCAACTCAGGAAAAGAAAGATGTTCTAAAAAGGTACTACTGATTTTACTAAAATGTTGTAGAGTGTAGACGAGTCGTGATCAGTCATTGAGACCACTTAGGGCAGACAATTCCTTTGCCCAAGAGACTGATGGAGTTGGGAATCATAGCTGTTATGAAAAAGAAAAAGGTGGATAAGAAGAATGAAGTGATATGGGAATCAAATGGGAGAAATATTTCAAGAGATCGATAAAAAGGAAGGGAAAGTCAACATGCCAAATCATACAAAAAGTCGCAGCAGGATGAAACTAGACAGAAATTAATTACATTTATTAACTGGATGGTCCAAAAATGCTTATTTTAATCAATATTGCTGCTCTCTTGGCATTCATTCTTCATTCCAATAGCTCCTGCAATCCATAAGCCTTTTCCCCCATCCTTCCAATCAGAATTAAGCCCTTATCTTTTGCACTCATTTTGTTTACAGCTGCTGTAATATTTTTTCTGGAAGTCTGCCTTGACTGACACAAAGCTGTATTTTGTGTGTATGTCTGTTTTTTCTACTAAATAGCCCAGAGCAAAAAACCATACGTTTGCCTATCTTCTCTGCCTATCTTTAACACATGAGCTAAAAAACGAAGTTATATAGGTTAATTTCAATTTATTTGCATTCTTCTCTAAATTCACATGGATCTAGTTTTTTCCAACTGGATGGTAGTGACTGGCAATGGATGGAAATGTAGAGAAAACATGTTGAGTATGAGTTGTCGTGGCCACAGGGTACTGCAGGAAGCAAATCTCACCTTGAATACATAAATAGCTCACCTTGCCTTCGTTGTGGTTGTAGAAAGGCCATATAGACAGAACAGAAATAACCAGGCAGTAATTATTTTTATGGATTCAGAAAAGTCCATTTATGCTGGGGGGTTATACTCATAATGCTTTTATCTACTCAGGAACTGCAGAGAGCTGAAAATATAGGGACTTAAAATTTAGGCATTAGAAAACAGACAGGATA
Organism: Galeopterus variegatus; assembly: GCF_000696425.1. Lineage (NCBI taxonomy): Eukaryota > Metazoa > Chordata > Mammalia > Dermoptera > Cynocephalidae > Galeopterus > Galeopterus variegatus. The sequence goes on from NW_007782661.1 coordinate 1,205, forward strand.
CATTTTCAGCAAGAGAAAGACCATTTTATCAAGCAAAATGAGCTGCTTTATGAGGAGTGAGTTTCCCGTTATTTGGTTTTCAACAGAAAAAAATGGATGACCATTTGTCAAGGTTATTATAAAGAGGGTTTTTGAATTGAGGAAACATATTTTTTAAAGTCCCTTTTATACAAAGATACTATTAGGATGAACTATTTTGAAATTGACCATACTATTTATATTTCTCAAATTTCAGGGCAAAATTTGAGAAATTAACAGGTATAGTGATTTGAGAAATGGGATTTTCTGACTAATTTACCATTCATTTACTCACTCATTCAACAAATATACAGTTAGCACTTTGTGCCAGGCATTATTCTATACAGTAATACTGAAAATAGGAAAAGTCTCAGTCTAAGAGGCTCACAGTTTAGACAGAAAATATACTTTGATTTTTATTGATAGTCCTTATAAGAAGTAAAACTTTTGGGCTTTGGATATATAATTATGTCCTGTGCCAGATACATAAGGGCCATGTCACTGTCTGCCTAAGTATATATTGGCGAGTTGAAAAACACAACAAAAGTAACAAGACTCAAAGATGCGAAGAGCAAAGCTAATTACAAAATGATTATTGCATTTTAGGAGAGCAACAGAAATAATATGAATCAATGAGATAGTTCATTATTCTTATTTTTGACCTTACCAACAGATATGTGAGGTATTTAGTCATTAAGATTAAGTCAGTTTTCTGAGGTTATATCACTAACAAATTTGGGAGACAGAATGTAACTCAGAGTTTTTTCTTTGAGACATAATCTACTCTATGAACTTTAAATGAGTAGATACATGTGTATGTCTATATACATTTTTTTCTTTCCATGGGTAAATCCACTGATTATAAAAACTAAGAGAGGAAACACACACACACACACACACACACACACACACACACACACACCCCAAAATTTGCCCATCCTTATATGTAATTCTCTTTTATGAAAATAATCAGTTAATCATACATATTTGTGATTTAGGAACTGAAAGTAGTAAGATGACTTGACACACCCCAAAATTTGCCCATCCTTATATGTAATTCTCTTTTACGAAAATAATCAGTTAATCATACATATTTGTGATTTAGGAACTGAAAGTAGTAAGATGACTTGCTAGGAATAGAATCAGATGCTTGGAAAGACCTTTGAGATCTTCAGGACCCTCAGGGGTCACACTGACCTTTTCAGGGAATCTATAAAGTTAAAACTATTTTTACAATAACGCCAGACATTATTTGCCTTTTTTACTCTTATTTCCTTACAAGTGTTCTGTGGAGTTTTCCAGAGGCTACACACATGTGCTAGTACAATGGACTGCATGTTGAAACAGGTATGACAATCCAGCTGTCTTCTATTTTGCTAGATTTATTTCAGCGATTTGCAAAAATATAAAGCAATACCATTTTTCTCATTAAATTTAAAAAAATATATAGATACATTTTCAAGAATGTTGTTTCTATACACTATTATAATATTCATATAAATGAATAAATAATATAGTTTTAAATTTTTTCATTTTATTTTGTAATGTAAATATTGATAGATGTAACCCACATAACAAAAGTTTTTTAGGGTCTTCTAGGATCTTCAATAGTATTTAAGACTGATTTAAATGGCCCTCAGATAAAAAAAAAAAAAATTGAGAACCATGGTTCTAGTAAAATGCCTTGTCTTAGCTGATGAATTTT
>NW_007782662.1:0-957 GCF_000696425.1 Galeopterus variegatus
TGTTACTAGGAGTTTTCCTTGCACTCCACATGGACAGTGTTATTTCAGTGAATGAATGTAGTGACCACTTTGTAACGCATGTAAGAAAACGTTTTAAAAAAACCCACTTGTATAAAAGGGGTTTCTAAAAGTGCTACTTTTAAAACATTAAAAACAGTGTTATTTCACTAAAAGGATGTAGTGACCACACTGCAATAATTGTAGTGGAATGTTTCAGAGTGGAATGCGTACAAGATGTTTCTAAGAGTGCAACTTGCATACCATGCTGAGAACAGCATTATTTCAGAAATGAATGCCTTGGGCCAGCCTGGTGGCGCACTGGAGAGTGCGCCGCTTGGGAGTGCAGCGGCGCTCCCGCCGAGGGTTCGGATCCCATGTGGAGACCGGTTCCCGCTCACTGGCTGAGCGCGGTGCGGGCGCAACACCGAGGGTTGCGATCCCATTGCCGGTCAGTAAAAAAAGACAAAAAAGGAAAGAAAAAAAAAAAAAAGAAAAGAAATGAATGCCTTGACCACTCTGTCATGCAGGTAAGGAAGTGTTTAAAGCACATGTACAGAAGCTGTTTCTAAGAGTGCTACTCAAGTACCAAGCTGGGAACAGAGCTATTCCAGGGAATGGATGTAGTCCCTACCATGCAATGTATGTAAAATAGTGTTAGAAGACACATTTATAATGATTGTTTTTAAGAGTGCTAATAGTACTTGGATAGTGCGCCGCTTGGGAAGCGCGGCGGCGCTCCCGCCCAAGGGTTCGGATCCGGCTGAGCGAGGTGCGGGAGCAACACCGAGGCTTGCGATCCCGTTGCCGGTCCCCGGTCCATTAGTTGCCGGACACGGAAAAAAGACAAAAGACAAAAAAAAAAAAAAAAGATTGTTTTTAAGAATGCTAATAGTACACTAAGTTGCAACAGTGTTACTTAAGAACAATTATGTGTTGCTTAATGACAGGATTATCTTC
>NW_007782662.1:1926-2927 GCF_000696425.1 Galeopterus variegatus
AAAAAAAAAAAATAGTTAAAACATTCAAATTTTTAAATAAAATAAAATGTACACTCCTAGTCTAGCTCTTCCTGCAGATTGAAGTCTTCCTTCCCCTCCTGCTTTTTCTGGGGACTCAAAGATTCCATTGCCATCGTCTCTCCTGTAGCTTCCCCCTGCCACTCTGCTCATAGAGGAACACAGCCTCCGGATGGGTTGAGGTCTCTACAGTTCAAAAAATCTCCACAGTTTTCTAAAGTACAGTCTACTTACTGCAGTCTTTCTCATGTACAGCCAACACTCAGGAAATCTTTTCTAAAGTTCACTTCCAGTTTCTGAACTAGAAAGGAAAACATGGGTGGTTTAGGAGAAAGATAGAAAAAAATATTTTTTAAACGTGTTTTGGAGTTTTAGAATGTTCAATTAAATTCTAAGAAAACAAAATTACAAAGTGAAATATAAAGCCCCCTTCCTGGCCTTCAGGACCAATCCTCTAGGGGCACTTCCACTTTCTCCCACTCTCCACGTGCACAAGCTCACCCAGCACCTGCTGCCCTGAACTGAGGGACTCACCTGGGACACACCTGCCTCCCAACCAGCCCCTGAGCCACTGCTCACTCATCCTTCACACCTGGGCATTATGTATCCATGCTAACTGTGGCTACAGCCACCAAGACAAGGAGTCATATCCCCCCAAGGCCATGGCAAGCAATGTCTGACAGGCCCTCTCACAGGCATGGCCTTTGTGGGGTCTGGGAGAAGTGAGCATCAGTGTGGGGAAGGAGATGACTTCCACCTCATCCCTACCACACAGTCATCACAGTGACGTGGGGACCATCGGGCTAGTCAGACACTTGGACCCTGCTGGACACATTGAGAAGGGCCATCCATGTGGAGATGCATTCTGTCCCAGAAACAGGTTGTAGGTTCTGGAGAAGGAGCATGTTCCTGCACTCCTGGGGGTGCTGTCCAGACTTATACAACCTATTTGAAAAAAAAATCTTAGAGAAGCCATCATAAAG
>NW_007782663.1:0-1962 GCF_000696425.1 Galeopterus variegatus
TTAGAAAGAAGCAAGCAGGAAGGTGCAAGGACTTGAAACCATGTCACATGAAGAACAGTTAGCAGACCTGGAGGTGTTTAGTCTGATTTAGGCAGAGATAGGATTGCTCTGTTAAAATGTTTGAAGGGTTGTCATGTGGAGAAAGGATTAGATGCGCTCTTTGTAGCCTCAAAGGGATAAATTTAGGATCAGTGGCTGGCAGATATTAAGAACCAGGTTTTGGTTTAATATGTATTTTAAAAACCAATTTTATGAAAATTAAAGCTATTCAAAGATGAAATGGGCTGCCTTGGTGAGTGGAAATATCCCAGCAAAGTTGTTCAACTGGCTGGAACTTTGGAGAAGGATGAGGACAGGGACATAGTCTATTTATTCATTTTTATATCCTTACGACTCAAAAAGGACCTACCCGTACATAGGAGGAACTCTAAATAATTGTTGAATAAATTACTAAATGAAAGTAAATAGATTACAAAGTGACTTAATTCCCCTCCCTCAATGTTGTTTCCCTTCTCAGCAGTCACCATGGTTTAGAGTAGCTCTCTCTAGACCTTCCTCTCTTCACTTATGTATATATTATATACTTATGTAATCACACATTAGTTTTTTTCTATATAAATGGAATATTATACATACTTTTCTGAAATACACTTTTTCCCATTTAGTATATTTCAGAGATCCATCCAAGTCATTATGAAAAGATCCTCAACATTCTTTTTGACTGCTGTATGGCACCCTATATTGTAAATATTCCATAATTTATTGAATGACCCCTTATTGATTGATACTCTGATAGTTTCTCATCTTTTTCTAATTTAATGTTGCTGCAGTGAACATTCTTATCCATATGTCCTTTGTACATATGTGAGCATTTCTGTAGCATAAGTTTAGGGTTCTTTCTATGTGTGTATTATGAATAAACAGAAAAAAGTTAACAGAAAAGTCTCTTAATCTGTTTTGGTTTTTTGGGGGTTTTTTGGCAGCTGGCTGGTATGGGGATCTGAACACTTGACCTCCGTGTTATAACACCGTTCTCTAACTAATTAAGCCAACTGGCTAGCCCTAAATCTAATATGGCTTAATATAGCACCTGAATCTTATTATAGCCCATTTTAGGGCAAGTGATAATTGTATCTCCTTAAAAGTATGGCTTAAAAAAGTATCAACTCTAGCAACTAGTGTAGGTCTTTTCATAGAATATTATTAGTTTTTAAAGGTTGTGTATGTGGCAAATAACTCATCTTACAGGAATGATGTTCCTTTTCAGCCAGACCTAAAGAGGAGGTTACTGAAGTAGGAGCCTGTTTAAGCAGCTCCTGCTCATTCTGTGGAGGTGGGAAATTCACTTCCTTGAACAAGTTTGTAGTTCTGTTGACCTTTCCTGAGTTTTGTGTTTCACAGGCCTGATTTTGTGGCTTTGTTTGTAAAATGTATTTCAGTTGGTGATACAGAACCTGAGGTGTCCATGGGTGCAGATTTGAGTGGTCGTAAAAATCTCAGGTCTGTGAATTTCCACTTCCTACAGGTTAAATTACCCTGACTAATTCAGTCATCTGTGTAACATGGTAATAACAACCTACTGACCTGGCCAACTGTAGAAAATGCATCAAAATGGACTTGCCTCGACAGTCACCGTATAGCATTTGTTTAGACAGTGAGAAGTCCTATCAGTTTTCATTATACACAGGTGCTGAAGTGGTCTGAAGACTGCCCTTCCTCAGAGTTCTTGGTTATTTTGATTTACCTTTGGCACAGCAGCTTCCCTACACCAAGATAATAATAATTATAGTCTATATTTTTACAGTAACTGGAGCAGTCTGGCTCCAGTGTCTGTGCTTGTGGTTACTACATTACTCTGCTTTCACCTGAATGCAGTGTTCTTTCTTGGAAAGGTTGTCTGAGCAGCTGCATTTTCTAAATTGCCAGGCTCGCCCAAGGAGCAGTCCTTGCCTACTTGACTTT
>NW_007782663.1:2476-2927 GCF_000696425.1 Galeopterus variegatus
GCAGCTGCATTTTCTAAATTGCCAGGCTCGCCCAAGGAGCAGTCCTTGCCTACTTGACTTTCCTGTAGATTTTCAGATCAGTATGAACAGGAGCCAGAATTAAGGTACGTGGTAGTTCTGGTCCTTGCCTGACCAGATATTTTATAATGAAGACCCCAACTTTGCTGTCTCCTGGCCTCACATACTTCTGGCCTTGTGTGTCCTTCCTTTCCTATCTCCTTTCTCCCTCATGTTTCACCTTTGTCACAGTGACAGTAGGGCTTGGAACCTTGTACAAGGTGTGGGTGGCAGTGATTTGAAGCAGAGACATAAACCAAGGGTAGAAGTGTAAGTGACTGGGGGCCTAAAGTCTACATATCTTTCTCTACCAAGTGTGTAAAATAACAAATTATAACTAAAGCCAAAATGTTTCATTATTTTAGTTATACTAAGTTTCCATTTACATTGTCAG
>NW_007782664.1:0-1098 GCF_000696425.1 Galeopterus variegatus
GGAGGTTGGGGGAATGATTGGAAAGGGACAAAGGGAACAAAAGCAGTTTCTGGTAATGGGTGTGTCCCCAATATGAATCTGGCCCTAACATCATGGGCAGGAGGGGGGCCAATCAGCTTTGTATCTCATGAATATTCAAACTAAATAAATAAATAGATAAAAGAAAAAAAAAAGCATAACCTCATTATGAGAACTTTTGTGGATATGGCTAGAGAATGTTCACTGGCAATGTCTGTGAAAGATACTCACACAAGTTTCCCAGAACAGAATTAAGCTTAATGGAGGGAATCAAAGCACCCCAGTGAAAAAAAAAAAAAAAAAAAAAATACATGTTTGTGTGAGTGTGATGGTTACTGAGCCACATTAGAAAAACAAATTAGACAGGGTCCCTGCCCTTGGTCACCACTTATAGTTTAGATAAATTAAACCACAAACAATTGTCAAAATTTCATCCTTTTTAAAAAGTGTTCCAGTTTCCATCTGTAGATTCACTCTTCTCCATTGGATACTATCCAGAGGAACTCTTAATCAGGTGTTACCATGAGGAATGAACATCACTGGTTCCCTTGATATCTCTCTCTTTATTTTTCTCTCTATCTCACTCTTATCTCACCCTTTTTTTCAGAGAAAGCTGAAAGGCGTGCTTCTAGAAATCTCTTTACCTATGCAACGACTCACAGCATCATTCAAAGCACCACTTTCCCCAAGTTATCCAGGGATATAGCAACAAGAGTATGGGCAGCTGTTGTATCTGTGACTTTTTCTAATGCAAGATAAAGATTTTTCTGATTCTGAGGGTCATCCTCATCAGTAATCTTAACATAAACAATAACAAAAGATTATGCAAAAATAAGGACTGAGTTCCTTTTATGAAAATTCTTAGGGAATGTACTAGATGGGAAAGGGTTTACAAATGGCACCATTTTTCCTCTTATACAAATAAAATTTGCCTTTGTGCACATGGATCACAAATATATTTATTTTAAAATGTGGAATGCTAGGTAATTCCATAGTTTATCATGACAATAATGAATTCAAAATAGGGAAATACTGAAAAATGGAGGTCCCTGAGTTTGTAAAATAATCACAGCTTAAAAT
>NW_007782664.1:1756-2927 GCF_000696425.1 Galeopterus variegatus
GGAAAGGGTTTACAAATGGCACCATTTTTCCTCTTATACAAATAAAATTTGCCTTTGTGCAAATGGATCACAAATATATTTATTTTAAAATGTGGAATGCTAGGTAATTCCGTAGTTTATCATGACAATAATGAATTCGAAATAGGGAAATACTGAAAAATGGAGGTCCCTGAGTTTGTAAAATAATCACAGCTTAAAATCAAATATCAAGTATAACTTCTTTTGAAATTTTATAACATAAATCATTATTTTATATTATATTTAATTATATTTCTCATTTTTTTCTTGTCAAAGAATATTTTTGCTTTCTTATTGTTATGTAAATTCATGGATTCATGAAATCTGAAGAGTTGGAAGGTGCCTTAGACGTCCTTTCATTCTAACTCCCACTGAACACAGAAATCCCTTCTTCCCTATCATCAAAAGCAAAGATTTTTGTATTTATTTGGACACTTAAAAAATGAAAAACTCGTGTTTTTGAGGCAGTTTATTTCAATCTTGGGTGGCTTTGATGACTGTCATGAACTCTCCATTATGTCTGACATCCTACCCTTTTAGTCTTTCATACATTGACTTGTTCGGTGCTTCCTCTTTAAATATTTGAAGAGAGAAATAGTGTACCCTCCACTACCCTTATTCTTTTCCAGGCTAAAAACCTTCTTTATGGCAAGAGAAGAACATGTTATTTATGACAGTGGGAACAACATGAATAAACATGCAGACTAAGCACCTTATCAATTAAGCTCACAACACTGGCTGGAGCATGAAATGCATGCAAAGTAGTAAAAGAAAATAGAAAGTAAGTGGGAAATGAAGGTTGGTGTCTGACTGAGGATAGTGGTAAGCAAAGGGATCTTTTATCTTTTTTTTAGGCCAGGTGGTGATATGATCAGAGATTTGCCTCAGGAAGATTGATCAGATACAAATAATCATGTAGAGCATGATTCTCAGTTGTATATGACTTTTTGAACTGTTCTTCCCTCCGTATGTCAGGTTTTCTGCATTCCAGCCCTTACATAATCTCCTCTCTTTGAATGTGGGCTGGGCCTAGTAACTTGTTTCTAACCAATAGAATATGACAAAAGTTCTGGGATGTCACTTCCATCATTAGGTTACAAAAAGTTATGACTTCCATCTTAATAGCAGACTCCCTCTATTGCCTTTTTCAGCT
>NW_007782665.1:0-925 GCF_000696425.1 Galeopterus variegatus
GAGAATTAAAGAGAGTCCTCTTCCCTAATAGCTCAAAACTACAATTGCTTACTAAGTGCACGTGCAATATGCAGTTTCCTTCTCAGCACATTGTACATGTACATTCTCAAAATGGACAAGTAGCACTCCCTGCTGACAAGAGGCAGTGGTCCAGGGGCACTCTCAGCCCCAAGGTAGATGTGGAAAAATATCTTGAATAGGGTTGACAATGGGGAAAGACCTTTCCAGGAAGAGGAACCATTTGTGTCATGATATGGAAAGAACAACAGCAAGGGTTTAGTTAATACTTATGTGCCAGGCATTGTTCTGGGCGTTTTACTAGTATCAGTTTATTTAATTCTTATGACAGCTCTATAAGGTAAGTTCATTGTTATTCCCATTTTATAAGTGAGGATGTGAGGGAGAAGGAGATTGGGTAACTTACCTAAGGTCACAGGGCCAGTAATAGGTAGGACTTCAAATCAGGCAGTGTGGCCACAGTGTGTATCCATCTAACTTTTACCCTATACCACTTCTTTGTGAAACAGATGGTAGTGGGCAGACCTGTAAGTACACTGGTTTCATCAGAAATAAGCCACTGGAGAGAGACAAATGGGTAAAAACAGATGGGAATTAAGGATGCCAACTTTTTGCCATCTGTCCAGTTAACTCAGATGGTTAGAGCATAGTGTTATAACATCAAGGTCAAGGGTTCAGATCCCCATTCTGGCCAGCCACTAAGAAAAAAAAAAAAATGAATGCCAGCTTTGGGTGCTGTCAACCTGAGCTTAAATCTCATATCTGCCATTTAGCACTTATGGAAACTTGGGACCTGATACACATGACTTTCACCTATAAAATGAGTTTATACCTACATCTTGGACTGTTAGAAAAAGCATTTATGGCTTGTTAACCATCCTTCCTTTTCTTTCAGGTCTTTTTCCTA
>NW_007782665.1:2723-2927 GCF_000696425.1 Galeopterus variegatus
TTATCAATGTACAAGATAGTTGATTTTCATGTCCCTTTATCAATTCCTCCTTTTCCTCCCTTCTTCTCCCTCCTCCCCCCATCAACATCATATCTGCTCACTTGTCTTAACAATTTCCAGGAGCTGTTATGATTGTTGTGTCCTCTACCCCCACCCCACCCGCATTCATTTGTGTATTCACTTATTTATTTTTATTAGTTCCCA
>NW_007782666.1:0-260 GCF_000696425.1 Galeopterus variegatus
ATATAAATAGACATGTATATATGCTATTAATATATGCAGATATAATGCTATCGATTTTTAACAATATTTCAGAAAATTAGGCTGTATCCTGAATAAATTTTAGGTTTAAGAATCCACTGAAAGAAAATAGAGTGATCTCTCTTGGATTTCTGAACGCTGATTCCTCTTTCTTGTCACCTGAACTTGCATGAGTTGACTAAGGCTCTTCTTTCTGCACCTGTATTGCTATTCCACCATTTTTCAATCATCCTCTTACATGT
>NW_007782666.1:1999-2927 GCF_000696425.1 Galeopterus variegatus
CATAAATTGGCCATTAGGGTATTTATAGGATAAAAGATTTTATATATTTTATTTTTATTTTTATTTTTTTTTCCTTTTTGTCTTTTTTACTGACCGGTAACGGGTCACAACCCTCGGTGTTGCACCCGTACCGGGGACCGGCAACGGGATCGCAACCCTCGGTGTTGTGCCCGTACTGGGGACCGGCAACGGGATCGCAACCCTCAGTGTTGCGCCCGCACCGCGCTCAGCCAGTGAGCGGGAACCGGTCTCCACATGGGATCTGAACCCTCGGCAGGAGCGCCACCGCGCTCCCAAGTGGCGCACTCTCCAGTGTGCCACTGGGCTAGCCCTGGATAAAAGATTTTAAATCACATTCTCAATTGCAGTATAATTGGATTGAGGGGAGACCTCCAGTATAACTTCCCTGAACACGACAACATTCATTTAAACACTTGTTCCGTCTGGTCTGTGTTGAAATTCTGTCCACATATGAAATAAGATTGACATCACCATTTACTGTTAGTTGTTGAAGCTGACCTGTGGGCACGTTCCTTTCCATAGATACATCTCTACTGTATTGATGTTTGAACATTTTCATAATTAGTTCTTTAAAAACAGCAACTATATCAGCAAACTTCTTGAGTGTCTCAATTCAGGAATGAAAAAGAAATTACTCGACATGACCAAACATGCTCTCTCTAAACAGGCACACATATTTGCATACATTTGCGCGCGCGCGCGCACACACACACACACACACTCAACTAAGCACACGATGCCACCACAAACTCACAAGCCACGATTTTAAACACTTCCTCATAGTGTAAAAAGACAGTTGCTTCAAACATACCATAATAGAACATAGTATCACACGCAGAACCAGATGGACACCAGTGGTAAATGGACATCTCTACAGAATGTCAAATTTCATCCTGGGCCTTTAATC
>NW_007782667.1:0-488 GCF_000696425.1 Galeopterus variegatus
AGTGGAACATGAGCCAGCACATCACAGTGGACCAGATTTATATGTGCCCTGTTTTAATCAATGTGCATTCTCCTAGCATCCAACGTGTAAGGCCCCATAGAAGACCCCAAAGGAGGCACTCCCTAAAACATGGTGCTTTTCTCTTCTGGGTACTAACAATCGCGAATACACTAACCACCCTCTCCCGGAACCCGGCTCTATATAAATGTATGCTTCTCCCCCGAATAAAGCAGAACTTCTCTGGTGAACCGTCAGCTCGGGTCCTGTCTGTTTCTTTCATTGGTGCCGAAACCCGGGAGGAGATCACCCCTTACCCGAGGGGACTCCTTCTTGGACCTCCTTCACTCTCTCGGCGGTTCCCACTGCTGACGCTTCGCCCTTGTCCATTTTCTCTGGCGCTGGCTGTCCGCACCCACCACCAGCTCACCAAAACGTAAGTCTCTCTCCGGGGGTGCCATCTTAGGCTGGGCTACTGTAATCATCTGGTA
>NW_007782667.1:2266-2927 GCF_000696425.1 Galeopterus variegatus
GTCTTAAAAAAGCTGCCCACAAAGTTAACTTCCAAAAGGTCCAAGAAATTCTCCAAAAAAAAGGAGGAAACTCCATCCGAGTTTCTCAATCGACTAACTCAGGCTCTCCAGCAATACACCAACCTGGATCCCTCCTCAGAGGAGGGACGCCATGTCCTCATGACATACTTTTTGGCTCAAGCCTACCCTGACATTAGAACTAAATTTAAAAAAACTGGAACAGGGCCCCGCTACTCCACAAACCGAAATTTTATCAGTGGCATTCAAGGTCTTCCATAATAGAGAAGAGGAGAAGGAACGGCGGAAACAGAGGGCCAATCAGGCCAACTTTCAAATGCTGCCCCAGATGATTAAAATGCCTTCTGGACGTCCCACTAGGCCGAGCGCTCCCCCTTGGGTTTGCTTTAATTGTAGACAGGAGGGTCATTGGTCTCGGTCCTGTCCTCCCAGACTGCCCACCACACCGTGCCCTAAGTGCCAAAAAATGGGACATTGGGGCTCTGATTGCCCTACCACCTGAAGGGGAGATTGGCCTAACAAGCCCCAACCATCCCGGGCACCCCAAACACCTCTGGTGGGATTGGCTGAAGAAGACTGACAGGGCCCTGGGTCCTTCCCGACCATTACCATCACAAAAAGTGAGCCCAGGGTAACTATTATT
>NW_007782668.1:0-447 GCF_000696425.1 Galeopterus variegatus
ACTGTTCCAGGAGCCACCTTGGGTCAAGAAGGCGAGACCAGTATCCTGAATGAGGGGGATGTGAGGTTGGAGGGACCATGCCCCACAATGGGGCACAGGGGTCATCAGACTTTGGTACCCTGAGGGGCTGCAAAGGGGCACAGCTGAGGAGGCTACGGTGAAGGGACAGGTGGCAGATCCTGGTTAGTGAGGGGCAGGCGCTTGGGCCCGGGGACCTCATGCCTCCAGTCCCCACCGTGTCCGACCCCACCAAGACCTGTCTGCTCTGCCCAGGGACCCCTCGGGTGTGAACTTAAGGAATTGCAGAAGCCGGGGGCGGGACTCCTGCACCCGTGCCCAGGAGACATTCCCACAGCATCTACTTCCTCTGGATTTGAACAGGAGTTGGAGCTGAGGTCAGGCCTCTCGGCACATGGGCCTGGCAGGGCTCCCGTGGGGTTCTTCCAT
>NW_007782668.1:2021-2927 GCF_000696425.1 Galeopterus variegatus
TTGCTTCGCCAGGCACTCGTTGCACCTGCTTTTCCCATGTGCAGCTGGGAGAGAACCACCTTCCCAGACACCTGCACTCCGGCCTTCCCCAGCGTATCTGCACAGCTGCCCCGCCAGGGCTGGGCCAATCAGAGGCTCCCTCCCAGGCCTTGCGGGGGGGGTCGGTGAGAAGAGGGTGGGCGGGCACCGAGTGCATGGCTCAGCGGGCACCTGGGAGCAGGGGAGGCCGGGAGAAGCTCCTGGAATCCTGAGCTGGAGGAGCTTGGCGGCGTGAGACTGGGGGCAGCCAGCTTGGAAGGAGAAAGAGCAGACCCTGAGAGAGGCAGAGCTGGGAGGCCTGTGGCTGCCCCCTGGGAACCAGGACCACGTCATTCATCCATCCAGTCTTTCTTTCCCTTTCTTTCTTTTTTAAAATTAATTTATTTTTTTTTTTTACATTAAAAGATGTTGGAGAGCAATGGGGGGGAGATGGGAGGGGGTAGGGAAACAGAGGTGGAGGGAGGCAGGTGGCGCTGGCCTGGTTGGGGAGGGCATGGCTGAGCTCCTTGGAGAGCCCCCCCAGGAGCCTGGGGACTTCCACGGTGACTTGGTCATCACTGTCCAGCCTCTGAGTGGCTCTTTTTTCAGCTGTCTGGCTCCTTGCTCCTGCATGGGTCCACAGGAACCCTAATCATGGTCTTGCTGTCCTGAGGGCCACCAAGGTCCTCTTCTCCCCTGCCACCTCCAAGCAACTTCATCTGAAGGACACAGCTGTGGCTTTTACCAGCTCCTGCTCCATGTGCTCAGCAGCTCCAGCCTGGAAGTGGCCGCAGCCTGAAACGGTTGGAGTGGTCCCTTTCTCTCATTGTGGCTTCTCCCACCTTCACAAACTCCGTAGGCCTCTCCTCCTCTTCCCCTGAGCTCTAG
>NW_007782669.1:0-688 GCF_000696425.1 Galeopterus variegatus
ATTTTCTCACTATTTTAGATGCTAGAAGTCCAAGATCATGGTGCCAGCAAGATTGATGTCTAGTGAGGTCTCAGCCCTTGGGTTGCAGATGGTCGCCTTCTTCTTGTGTACTTGTTGTGCGCATGGCTTTCCTCGGTGCTTGCATGCAGAGCAAGAAAGAGCTCCCAATGTCTCTTCTTATGAGGACACCAGTGCTATTGGATTAGGGCCCCACCCTCATGACCTCATTTAACCTTAAATGCCTCTTTAAAGGCCTTATGCCCAAATATAGTCATATTCTAATATACTGGGGGTTTGGACTTCAATATACAAATGTGCAGGTGGCAAGGGCACAATTCAGTCCATAACAGAGGCTCAGATTGTTTTCAGCAACCTATGACTATTAATAACCCTTTAAAAATCCTTATGTGTATATCCCCTTGTGTACTGTATTAGTCAGCACGGTCTGTCTTAACAAAATACCATAGACTGGATGTCTTAAATAACAAACATTTATTTTCTCACAGCTCTTGAGGATAGAAGTCCATAATTAAGATGCTGACCAATTTGGCTCCTGGTAAGGGATCTCTTCCTGGCTTGTGGACAGCCACCTAACTCTGTCCTCACATGGCCTTTCCTCTGTGCATACATGGAGTGAGTGAGAGTGAGAGAGAGAGAGAGATCGTACCTTCTAAAGACTCTGTCTTCA
>NW_007782669.1:2525-2927 GCF_000696425.1 Galeopterus variegatus
CTTTACTAAATTTTCTTATTAGATGCAATAATTTAATAACTCCTGTTTTTTATGTTTCAAAACAGATAATACTTCTATAAATGATGACAATTTTATTTCTTCTGTTTTAAAACTTTCCACTCTTCCTTCTCTTTTTCTTTCATTACCCTGTTGACCAGGACTTTCAGGACCATGTTCAGCATTAACAGTGAAATTGGGCAGGTGCTTAAGGTCTCCAGCTACAAGTGGTGTGTGCTGTACATTATGATACGTGATCTCTGTGAAATGAAGATTTCCTTCTAATCCTAGTTTACTAAGAGCTTTATTTTTTTGTTGTTTTAAATAAATTCTGAAATCCATTAAGTGCTTTTTCTGGATCAAATGAGCTAATAGCCTCATTTTTTTCATTTTAGTCTATTACTG
>NW_007782670.1:0-2927 GCF_000696425.1 Galeopterus variegatus
AACTTACACAGCAATAGATATCTAATACAGAAGAATTTGGCAAAGATTCCTAAGGAATACACGCAAAAATAGACACTTCATTCCTTACATAGATTTTTGTCATAGCTAGTCATGACCTGTGGAACTGCTGTTGCCATCTTGTGACCATGAGAGGAGTTAGCCTAAGGATAAAGCTAATGCAACAAGGAAAACAGAGTTTAAAGAAGCAAAGAATCTGGGTCTATGATGAAGTCATCCAGCTGCTGACACCTTCAACTCTGGAACTACCGTACCTCAGCTCTCCCTAGTACCCAAGATAAGTACATTTTCTTATTGTTTTAGTTCTTTGAGTTGGGGTTTTGGCTACTTGTATCTAACATCATCTTAATAATACAACTCTCTGCTTGAAGAAAGTAGCCTTGCAAGCAAAAGAAGCCAGGTTCCTGTCAAGCCAATTTGGGGGAATGTATCAGAGCAGCTTAGTACATTGTAGGGTTCTTGCAGCAAAACCTCAAACTGCTTCCACCTTGACTCACTCCCCAATCACCACTGCTGCCTCCTGCCATCCTGATGTGTACCATTCTCCATGGGAAAGGGCCAAAACATGTGGATTAGGCTGCACTGAGTTCCTAGTGCATCTAAGGCCACTCACAATAAATTGGAGACCTGGGAGGAGAGCAGACCCTAAGAACACACTGGATTGCTTGTGTCATGTCCAATGCTTTCATGGTGGCCTTGACATCTGCCCCCACTCTGACTGCTGAGAGGTCTAGGGGGTAAGAATGGGGTCCGGTCTGGTTGCTGGGGACCACTCCCACATTTAGCCTGTCATTGATTACATGGGGGGTGGACTTTGCATTTTGCACTTTGTCTTCATTGCTCAAACAGCTTCATGATTCTTTCTCTTGCATAGGGCATCTCTTGCTTGCTTTCTTGGTAACTGACCTTGAGTTCCAGGAGTCATAGCTCGATATGACAAAACTCATCATAAAGAATAATAGGTGTATTCTTGTATGTGTCTCTTTTACCAGATTTCTCTGTATTAGGTATCTATTGCTGTGTGATAAAAGAAGCATCACTTTCTCATCCTTTACAGCTTTGCAACCGTCTGGACCACCCGGTGATTTTAATTTGTATTGAGAGTTCCCATCAACAGAAACTCCTGCTGTGATGCTATTTACTTTTTTTTCTTTCTTCCTTCTTGATACACATCTTCCTGCCAATCAGCCTTAGGCCAGTGTCCTCCAAAGCCCTGCTACTCAAAGGGTGGTCCGTGGACCAGCAGTATCAGCACAACCCCAACCCCAAACAACCCCTTAACAGCAACAGACATCTTCCCCCCGGCCCCCACCCCCAAGGTACTTTCTGTTCTCCTTTCAGAAATATTCTCCATTTCTCCTCAGCAAGAGCTATGATTTATATGTAAGCTATGGCTGTCCCAGCAGAAAACCCCCTTTCCACACTTTACAACGCGATGACTCTCCCCATCCCACGGTGCGTGGCTCGTGGTGGAGATGCCCGGTAGTCAGCTCATTGCAGGCGCTTGGAGGCCAGAACCACCCGCAGAGCCTCCACGTGGAGAAAGCTTCCCTGTTTTCCACCTGCACAGCCAGGCCTCACACACCGTGAATTTTTTTTTCTTTTCTTTTTGTCCTTATTTGTGACCGGTAAGGGGATCACAACCCTTGGCTTGGTGTCGCCTGCACCGCGCTCAGCCAGTGAGTGCACTGGCCATCCCTATATAGGATCCAAACCCACGGAGGGAGGGCCACTGCGCTCCCAGCGCCGCACTCTCCCGAGTGCGCCATGGGCCGGCCCACACACCGTGAATTTGAGAACCTCCTTTGCCATAGCAGGGAAAGCCTGTCTGGATTAGGAAAGTCTTGCCTAGCAGCTTGACACTGTCCCGATCCCAGAGTATTTGCAATCACACACAGGAAGGGGCTGGTGTGTGTTGACCTGCGCAGCCGGCTCTGATGACAGCGCTCCGGGAAGTGCCATGACCGTGAACCACAGCACGTCCTTCAGCTAATCCTCATTAGCTGAGGCGGAGATCCTCTTTCTTCATGGACCATCTTTCTAAATGGTATCCTTCCTGCTGTCTAGTCTTGCCTTAGTGACTCACTGGCCCAATACCCTGGGGCACAGGAGCCTAGCTTTGCCCCCCACCAGATGCATTGAATAATTATTCGTGAATAACCAGCTGTCCTTGGTGAAACTCTGGGTCCCATTGAAAGACCATGCATATGGGCTGGAGAGACACGGGTAGGATTTACTCATACTGAGAAGCACGTGTTTGCTGAGAAGGGTAGAGAGGCTCTCATGGGAAGCCCTTACCCACCAGGAGTCCTTTGCTTTCCATGCAGGTATGTAGCCCCGGCTTAGCGGTGGGCCCAAGTGAATGATGATCTCTGGGCCACTCCAGATCTTTTGCCTTCTGTACCCGTGGCTCCAACACCGGAAGCAGAGCTTGCCCCAGGGAATTTTATGCCTAAGGAAGGCCATTCTCTCTGCTCTTTCTCTATCCTTGTGCAGGTGTTCGTCCCTTCTCTGCCACCCCTCCCCCATGCCACGTTGAAGATGAACTTTCAATAGATTCGGTCCTTCATTCTTCCTGTTGCTCATTCCACTGAGTCACTCCAGCTTTCAGCACAAAACCAAAATGATAAGGTTGAGGTATTTGGCCCTTAGGAGGAGTTTCCTACTTAGTTGTTGAGTCATCGCTGTAAACTAATAATTTCAGTAACATGTCATTACTGACCTAAAGGATATTCAAGTGCTATGGGATCCATGAGGAAGGAGCATGTAAACGTTTACCTGTGTCCAGTCCTACCCAAGCTATGTCTTGTTGGGGAGGAAGAAAGCCAGGCCTGAGTAGGGCTTTAGCGCTGGCTGCTAAAAGGAGGAAGGTGGTTGGCATTCAAAGTCTGGGGTGTGTTAAATTCTGA
>NW_007782671.1:0-581 GCF_000696425.1 Galeopterus variegatus
TTGTTGATGTTGCTAGAACTTTATCCTGGCCTCTGAGAAAGATCTTTTAGAAGCAAAGAAGAAGGAGCAATAATGCTTGAAGGCCCCTGAAACCTAAGAAGTCTCAAGCTGTCAACATGCAGCAGTATTTAATACCAACACCTGTCACTTCAGGGTCCCGTGGCCTGGCTACTGCTTCTTAATCTGTGGTGGACCGTGCGAACAGCTGGTGCCCTTGACACTAATGAATATCAGTTTCACCTCAGGTAACCACAGGCAGAATACTGATTAATCACTTTTGCAAAGAGAGCACCTTGCTAAACGTGACTCTAATTTTGGGTGTGTGGGGTATAGGAGACGTGCTTTCTCCTTTAAGCTGGATTAAACTTTAGAAAATCTTCAAGAAGTTTTAGATTCTTGTCTCTTCTTGACTCTAATTTTGGACTTCAAACTTGTTGGGGTAACTAACATATTCTGTGATACTGTTGAGCAAAAGCTTCCTCCCTACCCCCTTCCTTCCTTCTTTCTCTCCCTTTCTATTTGTATATGGATGGCATAGATAGATGAAAAACACTAAAAGGGAAAAAATTAACCTGTTTTTT
>NW_007782671.1:2590-2927 GCF_000696425.1 Galeopterus variegatus
GTGATTCTAGGAATTAAAGAAGAAAAATGGTAGCACTTTCATTCAGGTTTTATAGTTTTATTACAGAAGTCAAAGATTCGTCTTAGAATCAATTGTGGAGCTTGAACTTTTCCTGGGCTTGGCAGCCTCTGCTTCACGTGGGTAGTATAATCACCTGTGTCATGGAGGACTGGCTCCACGTCTGTCATCACACACCTTTCTGCATCCCAGGCTCGCAGCCACACTAAATCACTCCCTTCAGCAAACTAATGTGCTTTCCTGTCTCTCATCTTAAAACAGAACAAAACATGCAAACAAACAAAACCCCTCCTTTGACCCCCAATCCCCTTCCAGCTTG
>NW_007782672.1:0-785 GCF_000696425.1 Galeopterus variegatus
GTTAAATGAAAAAACTCAGCGTACAAATAGGTACAGTAGAGTTCCATTTTTATAAATCTATTTACAATATGAGATTGAACCATATGAAATTGCTACTTTGTATGTCAAGCAAAA
Organism: Galeopterus variegatus; assembly: GCF_000696425.1. Lineage (NCBI taxonomy): Eukaryota > Metazoa > Chordata > Mammalia > Dermoptera > Cynocephalidae > Galeopterus > Galeopterus variegatus. The sequence continues at coordinate 115 of NW_007782672.1, forward strand.
TGGTTTGTATCAGCAATTTCAGATTGTTAAAGCTATATGGACAAGAGAAACACACACACACACACACACACACACACACACACACACACACGGAAGATATTTACCAAAAGTTTTGAACGGTTATTACAGGCAATTAAAAGTTCTTAAAATTCTTATCTATACTTTGTCAAATAAATGTGTATTATTCTGTTTATAAGAAAAAAAGTTTCATAGATGCTCCAGGAGCAGAACCTTTCATTGGGAGAAGGGATTGGATCTGGAGCTTATTCACATTGTTTGTCAGTAAATTTGAGGATTTTTAGTCTTTGGTCTCCAAAGTTCTTTAGAAATCACCAGACTTAGTGAAAAATACCTACCTTCCCTTCCCTTCTGCTATGGCTCGAATGTGTCTCCTAAAGTTTCATGTATTAGAAACGATCTCCATTGTAACAGTGTTAAGAGGGTGGGAAATCCTATTGTAATATTTGGTGGGGCCTTTAAGAGGTGATTAGATTGTGAGGACCATGCCATAGTGACTGGACTGACACATTCATGGAGTAATGGGCATGGTTCTGGTGGCTTTGTAAGGAGAATGAGGTGAGAAGTTTAGCTCTTGCTCAGCCAGTTCTCGCCATGGGATACCCTGGGTTGCTGGAGAGTCACCACCACGAAGAAGGCCCTCCCCAGATGTG
>NW_007782672.1:2362-2927 GCF_000696425.1 Galeopterus variegatus
ATGTCCATTTGTCCTCCTCATAGCTATTTACTTCCACTTTGGAAGGGGGATGAAGGAAAAATAAATAAAAGCAGAGAGGAGGAAAGAAAAGAAAAAAGGAGGAAGGAAGGAAATAAGCAATGAAAGAGGCAAGGGAGGAAGAGAGACTTTGAGTTCTGTGAAATCGGTCAGGCCTCTTTTTAGCAAATGGTTATAAAGAAGCTCTGAGGAGTAGATATTGATCATTTCCCAGCTGACACGATCGATGGAGGATTATTCCCTTCCCGTGATTACCTCCAAGTGACTCAGGCAAGCTCAGATATGTTCTAAGCCTCTGAGTACAGCACATCCTGAAATTAACTGGAATAACCTAATTTCTACCTTCAAGTTGATCTCTTCTTACACACTGTGCAAAGGGCAAAACAGAAGTGAAACAGGAAAGATTAACAAGGTCTGTGCCAGCTATTAGAGGGGAACTTATTGTTTGTCTGCATTTAAGGAGAAAAGGACACTATTTGGCCGGTGGGGTGCCTTGGCGGCAGCCGGGGTTAATGATCGTCCTGAGCATTGAGCTGGGAGGCACGTT
>NW_007782673.1:0-2927 GCF_000696425.1 Galeopterus variegatus
CAACAACCTATAGAATGGGAGAAAATATTTGAAAACTATACATCTAACAAGGGATTAACATACAGAATATACAAGGAACTGGAGATATTACACAGTAAAATAAGTAAATAAATAACCCAATTAAAAAATGGGCAAAGGTGTTGAATAAACATTTTTTGAAGGAAGACATACACATGGACAAAAGGTACTTGAAAAAATGCTAAACATTACTAATCATCAGGGAATTGCAAATTAAAACCACCTTGAGATATCACCTTATCCCAATTAGACTGGCTATAATCAAAAAGACTGAAAATAACAAGTGCTGATGAGGATGTAGAGAGAAGGGAACACTCCTACACTGTTGGTGGGACTGTAAATTAGTACAACTACTTTGGAAAACAGTACAGAGGTTTCTCGAACAACCACAGATAGATGTACCATATGACTCAGCAATCTCACTTCTAAGTATGTACCCAGCAGAGTGGAAATCATCATGTGGAAGGGATACCTGCACTCCCATGTTCATCACAGCTCTATTTGCAACAGCCAAGATATGGAACCAACCTAAATGTCCATTGACCAAAGACTGGATAAGGAAAATGTGGTACATATGCACAACGTAATATTAGTCAGCCATAAAAAGAATGAAACTCTGCCATTTGCAGCAACATGGATGAGCTTGGAGAAAATTGTGTGTGTCAAGTGAAATAAGCCAGGCACAGCAGAAAAAATACCACATATCTTCACTCATAAGAGGGAGCTAAGAGAGAAAGAAGGAAGGAAGAAGGTGACTTGGACTTGTAGAGGAAGAGAGCATACCTAGGCTTGCAGAGTGGGGTGAGGTTGGGGATTAACTGGGTTAGGGACATGGAGAATAACTGCAATTTGTGGAAATGGGCATGCACATAGTATTGACCTGGCCATCACATCTTGGGCACAAGTGGTGATGGTCAGCTTTGTACCCCATGAATATGCATAATTTTTAAAAAGGTAGAATTCAATTAGGTGCTATAATAGATATATATGCAAAGTTCTATCAGGACAAAAATTAAATTTGCATAAGCATGAAGAGAGATGGATAAACATGAGAGATAATATGTCAACATCTTAACTTGTAAAATATGAATGAATAAAGCAATAAAATAATTTGTCATGTTTATAATTTGTCATGAAACTTTGATACAACGGACAGCAAAACTTCGTTTATTCTAAAAAAGGCAAATTTGAAATAGTGTGAAAGTATACTACTAAATTTTCAATCTATGAGCAAAATTCGAAATGTTACAAATCACTATCCTAAAAGAAACAAAGCAAAATAAAACAAAATATAAAATTACAAGCATCACATAATTTCAAACCTGACCTACAGTGCAATATTTTTGCAAGTCACAGGGTGCCACCAACCCAGCTAGTAAATAAAAATAACTGCCAAGCTTCTTTAGCATTCATCTTAAATTACATGAATGGTGGGAATTCTCTGAAATACCATGTTTCAGAGATTTTAATTTTTATACATTGCATGGTAATTGATAACATTGTAGGTAAATGATGAAACTCTTAAATAACTAGATAGATATTTTCAAATTAATTTTTACTTTCCTCTAAAAGAAGTTAATATATATAATTAAATCCCATGCTTTTGAAACCAAGGCTTAATGGCATTTAGGTTTTATTTATAATCCCTATTTGAAGGAAAAAATGTGTTTTTCTTGGTAATTACATTTTAGTTGGTAATTTTATCACGTTGTGAAAGTTGTCAGAATCGAAATGATTCATTCTGTCAAACCCCGACAAATAAGAGCTGGGGAAGGTCACGATGGGAGGGTTCTCACGCATAAATGCTTGATGACGGGAACTATTACAAAAGACTCTGCAAAAACCGTAACCTTGAACAGAGTCCTTCACAACCTCACACACACAAAAATTCTTCTGGAAGGACATATGCCCAGCAACTGCCTGTCCAGCCTCGGAATGTAGCCAGCCTTGTTATTGATCCTTGCCGCCAAGGATAATTATCCCCAAACAATCATGTACAGCTCTGCATTTTTCTTTTGTCTTCCTTTACCTCTCTGAATACCCACATAGTTTACTACAGCATGTGTATTCTCACTGCAATGCCCTATTCCTTAGGTAAATGATGAAACTCTTAAATAACTAGATAGATATTTTCAAATTAATTTTTACTTTCCTCTAAAAGAAGTTAATATATATAATTAAATCCCATGCTTTTGAAACCAAGGCTTAATGGCATTTAGGTTTTATTTATAATCCCTATTTGAAGGAAAAAATGTGTTTTTCTTGGTAATTACATTTTAGTTGGTAATTTTATCACGTTGTGAAAGTTGTCAGAATCGAAATGATTCATTCTGTCAAACCCCGACAAATAAGAGCTGGGGAAGGTCACGATGGGAGGGTTCTCACGCATAAATGCTTGATGACGGGAACTATTACAAAAGACTCTGCAAAAACCGTAACCTTGAACAGAGTCCTTCACAACCTCACACACACAAAAATTCTTCTGGAAGGACATATGCCCAGCAACTGCCTGTCCAGCCTCGGAATGTAGCCAGCCTTGTTATTGATCCTTGCCGCCAAGGATAATTATCCCCAAACAATCATGTACAGCTCTGCATTTTTCTTTTGTCTTCCTTTACCTCTCTGAATACCCACATAGTTTACTACAGCATGTGTATTCTCACTGCAATGCCCTATTCCTGAATAAACATCATTTTCTTTTGGAAAGCCTCTCTCTGTAATTTAGTTTGATATAAACGGTGTTCAGAAGAAGGACCAAGTAGCTCACCTTGGACAAATCGGCAGCCCCCGGATCTGAGTGCTGTATAAACCCAGCCCTGATGCTCTACATTCCTGGGGGTCACCTTTTCTGCCCTGGTGAATCTTCCCTCAGATTCTCAGACTTCCTCCCTTTGGCCAGTTCTTTGACA
>NW_007782674.1:0-2927 GCF_000696425.1 Galeopterus variegatus
TCCAGTAGATTATACTTCTCATTATTTAAGATCAGTCCCTTTTCACAATGTCCCAAAGGGATGTACCTTGACAAACATCCCATTCATCTCAACAGGACTTTGCAAAGTCAGAATAATATGCATAAGCACAATTGGGCTTGGAAGTAGGTCCAAAAGAAACTATCTAATGCTGTTGTAGCACATGGAAGGCTTGGAGTGGCCAAAATCAGTCCTACAAGATCCAGAGTCCAGGCTCCAGAGAGGTTAAAAAAATAAGTGCACTGAGGATGTGGAAGAGTTGTACGAAGACAAAAAAACCAGAAAAAAATGATTCTCTGCTAGGCATAGCTTCTGATTCTTACCTTGGGTTTAATTTCAGCATCTTTGAGTATTCTGAGTAAGAACTGTTACAAAGAACATCTGAGGAACCATGAAAAGTCCCTCCTCAGAAAGTAGGGTCACCAAGGGACACTTTTTCATTTAAAAGGAAAAAGTCAACTCTTTTCCTGGTCCAACAACTCTCTAGGTCATTCATTTGCTCATTTCTTTGTTAAATTATTGCACACTTAGTGCATGTCATATGTTATGCTAGAAAGTCACTGGAAGATACAATGACAAATGAGACATGCCTTCAAGAAGCTGGCAGTAGAGACAGAAAAAGAGTAAAGGACAGATTAGAATGTGATGTGTAAAGCACCATGGACAATGAATGGGGGCACAATAGGCAGATAAATAAGAGGACATTTCAGGGAATAGTGATGTCATAATCCCATTCAAGAGGATCATACAGGGAAATCATGGAGGTTTGAGCAAGAAGCTTAGAGACAAAGGTCAGAGAAGTGGTGAAAGACAATGACAGAGAAGTAAACCTTCCTACCACCCTGCTAGATACAACTTGTACATGGGAAAAGTAAGAGCTACAAGGAGACAGTGTGTCTGCTGCCCAGCAAAAGTTGGCCTTGGCAGCTGCAGGGCATCCTGTGGCTGCCCGGTGGGTGCCCCCTTGCTGTCAGGGAGAAGCCTCCACAGCTGCTCTTGCTCAGATGCTCAACAAGGCTATTTTGGGCTGGATGGGGTCCATGGTGATGACTGCCCGGCCTGGGCACCTTACCCAATGTTGCTTTTTAGCATTCTGTTTTCCTTGTCATTTAGCTCTCTACCATACAATTACTCAAATAAGGAAATAAAGAAGAAAAAAAAAAAGGAAGGAGAACATGACTACATCTTATTTTTAGTACTCAAATCAATGGTGGCAACCTCCTCTGCATTTCAATAGGAACTTTGCATATCAAAATCCCCTAAAATAAGGCATAGTAAACATATTAAAATCCATAATGACATTTTTGGGTTCTGTTTCAAAAATGTTTGTTTGTTTTGAAATACCAAAAATGGCTCAGCCCAAATTAAAGACTAATTCATTGACAGATGGGCAAAAATAATGCATAAATGCAATGAGCATCTTCAGAAATGTGGTTCTCCAAATGAGACATGCCTTCAAGAAGCTGGCAGTAGAGACAGAAAAAGAGTAAAGGACAGATTAGAATGTGATGTGTAAAGCACCATGGACAATGAATGGGGGCACAACAGGCAGATAAATAAGAGGACATTTCAGGGAATAGTGATGTCATAATCCCATTCAAGAGGATCATACAGGGAAATCATGGAGGTTTGAGCAAGAAGCTTAGAGACAAAGGTCAGAGAAGTGGTGAAAGACAATGACAGAGAAGTAAACCTTCCTACCACCCTGCTAAATACAACTTGTACATGGGAAAAGTAAGAGCTACAAGGAGACAGTGTGTCTGCTGCCCAGCAAAAGTTGGCCTTGGCAGCTGCAGGGCATCCTGTGGCTGCCCGGTGGGTGCCCCCTTGCTGTCAGTGAGAAGCCTCCACAGCGGCTCTTCAGGGAGAAGCCTCCACAGCTGCTCTTGCTCAGATGCTCAACAAGGCTATTTTGGGCTGGATGGGGTCCATGGTGATGACTGCCCGGCCTGGGCACCTTACCCAGTGTTGCTTTTTAGCATTCTGTTTTCCTTGTCATTTAGCTCTCTACCATACAATTACTCAAATAAGGAAATAAAGAAGAAAAAAAAAAAGGAAGGAGAACATGACTACATCTTATTTTTAGTACTCAAATCAATGGTGGCAACCTCCTCTGCATTTCAATAGGAACTTTGCATATCAAAATCCCCTAAAATAAGGCATAGTAAACATATTAAAATCCATAATGACATTTTTGGGTTCTGTTTCAAAAATGTTCGTTTGTTTTGAAATACCAAAAATGGCTCAGCCCAAATTAAAGACCAATTCATTGACAGATGGGCAAAAATAATGCATAAATGCAATGAGCATCTTCAGAAATGTGGTTCTCACCTTCTTGCCCTCTAGGTCAAGGAACATTTAGAAGATAACAATGACTACCTTTCATTTCAGTACAATCTCCTTCTAAAGAATGCAAAGCACATTTCAAAAACCATCTTGGCCGCAGGATTCCATGGCGGTAGGGAATCTCAGAGGTTTTGTTGTCTTTGCCCTATGTTTGAACATTCTCTGAGAAATAAATTTTTATCTCATTTGAAAATTAGAGATAGGGAAAGGATTGGGGCAGCTCATTAATAAATCTCACAAACCTAAGAGTTAGAGAGATCCTCCATTCACCACTAATAATGGCTACCATTTAACCAACTGTGTGCTGGGAACTTTACATCCAATACCTTAATTTAACTCTCATTACATACAACTCTAGAAAAAGGTGTTATTACCGTAGTTTTACCTATGAGAACACTGAGGCTCAAGGACACATAACCAGTAGGGGAAGGACAGGATAAGAACTTACAGTCTGTTTTTTGGGTTTTTTGTTTTGTTTTGTTTTTTCTTTTCTTTTTTTTTATTTTTTTTCTTTTAAAAACTAGCATGTTACTTCTCAACAAAAGGAAAAAATTCACTCAGTT
>NW_007782675.1:0-529 GCF_000696425.1 Galeopterus variegatus
AAAAAAAAAAGTTATTATTTTGATGAAGAGCATTTTATCAACTTACGTTTTATGATTCTTGCTTTTTTGATCCCATTTAAGAAATATCTGCCTAACAAATGTCACCAAGACATTCTGTTTTATTCCAGACATGTAAAATTTTAGCACTTTCATTTAGACGACGGCCCATTTCAATTTAATTTTTATGTATGGTAGGGGGCAAAGATTTGAGGTTTACTTTTTTCTGGTTGTTCCAGCACAATTTATTGAAAAGACTAACTTTTCCCTATTTAATTCCCTACGTCCGTTTGTAAAAATCAATTACGGGTCTATTTTTTTAGTCTCTAGTTTGTCACATTGATCTAGAAATCTACTTTTATAACAATATTATGGTGTTTTGATTACCATAGCTCTATAGTAAGTCTTATAACCAGGTAAAGTATGTCCTGTGACCTTGAAACTTTTTTCAATTTTATTCATGTATTCTCAATTCTTTCAATTTCCAAGTAAATTTTAAAATCGGATTTTCAGTTTCTCAAATAAAAAAAAA
>NW_007782675.1:2126-2927 GCF_000696425.1 Galeopterus variegatus
TTTTTTTCTATTTATTTTTTATTTTATTTATTTATGTTTTTATCTTTATTCTTTCTTTCCTTCTACTTACTTTGGTTTTAATCTGCTCTTCTTTTTCTAAATTTTTTATACCTCAGATCAGTAATTTTAGATTTTTACCTTTTCTGCTCTAGGTCAGCTCTAGGAGGACAACAACTGCATGGATTTGGGATCTGGAGGCCATGGCAGGGACAGAGATGACAGCATTAGATGCCAGCACATAATATAGCTCAATGCTGGGGCACATCTGAAAGGATCAAATACATAGCAACTTACTTCCCTGGCCTAGGGCCTGAACACTTTGAGAATGAGGTGAAAGAGTCATCAGCAGGCAAACCATAATATCTCCTAAATTGAAGGGTATAATCCACTCTGAGGCCACATGGCCCTGACAATTCCTGAATTATGCAGACTTCCTCCGTCCTGGTAGCAATGCTCCAGGGCAGGAGTCTCTTGGAGACCTGCCCAGGTAAGACTGTCAGCATGGAGGAGCAGAGGAAAAGGCCTGCTCCCTGTAGAAAACTTATTCCCAAAAGGAAAATGTGAAGAGCTGAGCTAAATAAGCTCTGTTTAATATTCTTAAATCTGCTAATCTAGAAAGTCATTCTGCTACAACTACAACTGTTCCCCTGTGCTGGAGTACATAAGAGGGTAGAAGGAGGCTAGGGGTGTTACATTGACTATGCTCCCTCATCATGGGAAAGAAATATCAGAGATGCGGAAGAGCATTCCATCCTAATAATCAAGAGTAGGTAAGTGCATTAATTTGCTAGAGCTGCCACA
>NW_007782676.1:0-2926 GCF_000696425.1 Galeopterus variegatus
AAGGTGGGGGGGCCTGAAGCAAGGACAGGAGCGAGCCCGGCAAAGCACTGGGGCCGGCAGACGAGGGTGGGAGCAGAGTGTGCTCCGGGACCCAGCAGGAGAAATGCACATGGCAGGGGACAGGCTGCAGGAAGAAGGCCTGGGCTGAGTGTTTTAAAGGCTGTCCCCTTAGCTAACTAACACTCTTTCCCACCTCTGAACTCTTCACCTTTTGTCTCGTCTTTGCTTGGACTGTTTGAAACAATCCTTACATCTTTGAGTTTTCTCATCTAACTTTTCCCAGAGATTTAATGGAACACTGCAGGCCACCTAGTCCAGTCTGTCTGCTGGAGGAGAAGGGATGATTCCAGAAGGAAATCTGGCATGCTCTAGACAGCTTCCCAGAGGGAGAAGGAGGCCAGGGTTGATCCTGGGGCAGAGGAGGGGCAGCAGAGGCTAACAGAGACCTGGCTTGAGGGAGTGTGGCATCATCATTTCTGGTTAACTGGCCACAGGAGGGCCCGGCAGGGGCAGACACACAAGAGTCAGGGGCCCTTTGGTTGACATTTGGGGAGAGGTGTGGCCATCTATAGCTGAACTCCAACCATTGACAAGGGGTGGAGGGCCAGGTCCAATACTCTGAAGAGGCATAGGACAAGTCCCACAGGGCATCCTGGCCTCAGCCCCTGGGCTGGGGTTCAAGGCCTGGAGGAAGCCTGCTAGGATATTCATGTCACAGATGAGTAAACAGACCCCAAGAGCAGGAGGGAGGATGACATTGAGTGTGCACATGGTTCCAATCAAACCTCAAGCTCCACAAAAGCACAAACCATCCCGTTATATCCTTTGAATACCTATCTTACTGGACCCAAAACATAATCAATAAAGAAATGTGGCCTCATCACTTCTGTGCTCAAAATCCTCCAGAAGCTTCCCACCCCACAGGTCAAAGGTGCACTGCCCTGTGATCATCTGGACTCCACCTCACCAGCCTCAAATTCCACCCTCTCAGGTATTCTGTTCCCAACTGCCACCCCAGGTCCCCCCTGCTCCCACTCAAACACACACCCTACGTCCACACCCCTTCTCTGCCCCTACCCTCCAGACAGTCGGAACCTTCCTTAAATACTCCACAACTTCTGATGCCTCCAAGTTTTTGCACAAGAGCATCTCTCTATTTCAGGAACAATCCTTATTGCATTGGAAAATTCTGCCTGTTCTTAAAGACCCGAGTCACAGGCCACTTGTCTGGGAATCCTCCTCTGTGTTCTGATAACCCCTGCCTGGCATGTGTTTCTATCGCACTATTTATTTGTCACACGGCTCAACAAGCATTGATGGGCTTATCTATTCCCCGTCACTGTACAAGATTGGATACCTAGAGCATGGGGTACTCACCTCAGAATAAATGCAGCGATTAATGGATGGAGGCATGAATGAATGAATGAATGAATGAATGAATGAATGAATGAATGAATGAATGAATGAATGAATGAATGAATGAATGAATGAATGAATGAATGAATGAATGAATGAATGAATGAATGAATGAATGAATGAATGAATGAATGAATGAATGAATGAATGAATGAATGAATGAATGAATGAATGAATGAATGAATGAATGAATGAATGAATGAATGAATGAATGAATGAATGAATGAATGAATGAATGAATGAATGAATGAATGAATGAATGAATGAATGAATGAATGAATGAATGAATGAATGAATGAATGAATGAATGAATGAATGAATGAATGAATGAATGAATGAATGAATGAATGAATGAATGAATGAATGAATGAATGAATGAATGAATGATTTCTCCAGGCTTAGGAGAGGGAAAAAAGGAATGTGATATTAAGGAGTGTGTCTTAGGTGCCATACATTTCAACATATGTACCTGACTAAATGATCCTCACAGGAGGATCACAGGATGTGAGGTAAGCACAATGCTTTCCATTTCACAGATGGGGAAAATGAGGCTCAGAGGCCCACAGGAGATTACCCCGGGCACACAGCTATGCAGTGGCAGCGCCAAAATTCAAACCTAGGACTAACTCCAAAGTCTAAGAGAAATTGTTTTTTACTGCCAGGATGCGGCTTTGCCAAATGACAGCCTGTAAAGGGACCCCCTTATTAAGATTAAAACAGCACTTCCCGAGGTTTTATCTCAGAGACAGTGGCCTCTGGGTTGGCAGCACAAGCCAAGCAAGGGGTCTGGCATCTATCTCATGGCTGCTCCTTCCCCCTGGGCTCCTGTGCTCCCTGGCTTGCTGCTGCCACCTCCCTGTCTGGCAGGACCGATGTCCCCCTTTAAAGCACTGGTCCAAACATATATGCAAGTCCTGCCGTTGGCTCCTTTCAGAACAGCTGAGGCAGATGGAATATCCAAGAAGACTTTATCAAATATTACAGGAAAAAACAGCCAAGGAGGAGAGAGAAAGCACAGAAACATCCAATTCTATTCTAGTCCTGCCAGAAAGTCCGCACCTTGGCTGGCAGGTTCCAGTGCTATGCGGGATCTCCAGGGTCCATCTAGGGCCAATCTCCACAGTCAAGTGCAGGTGAGGGTGCCCCAAAGAAGAGGGGGATGGTCTGGAGCACCCAGACCCATGGGAGGCAGCACCAAGATCTCAAGCCCACCCACGAGGCAGGCACAGGACAACAGTTGCTGGACCAGAGAGAAAGCCTTGGGGGTCAGGCAGCTGATGAGGGCCCTCTAGATCTCCTCCCACTGGTGCAGGGACGTGAAAACACAAGTCCCATCACAGCTCCCTGGCTTAATCCTCCTGCACTCGCCCATCACCTTAATGCGCTCACACGCCTTCTAGGAAGCTCCCCTCTGTATCGGTCAGGGTTCTCCAAAAACAGAATCAGCAGGATCTAGATGTATTATAAGTAATTGACTTACATGATTATGGAGGCTGACAAGTCCCAAGAT
>NW_007782677.1:0-511 GCF_000696425.1 Galeopterus variegatus
GGGTTGCGATCCGTTGCCGGACACGGAAAAAGACAAAAAGACAAAAAAAAAAAAAAAATTGAAACTTTTCAGATTGTATGAAATAATACAGAGAATTCTCTTGTATCCCAGGGTTGTGTGCATGTGTGTATTTACGTTCTATACAATTTTATTACCTGTATAGGTTCATGTATCTACCACCACAGTCAAGATCCTGAACAGTTCCAACAGCACAAGAAGTCTCCCTTTTATAACCCCACCTACCATCCCCCTGGAACTCCACTCCTATCCCTAATCCCTGGCAACCATTTCTAAAATTTTGTCATTTCAAAATGTTACATAAATAGAATCATACAATAAGTAACCTTTTGGGATAGGCTTTTTTCATTCAGTCTAATTTTCTGGAGAATTATCCAAAATTTGAGAATATCAATAATTTAGTTTCTTTTTATTGCCAATTTTTAAAAATACGGAATGTTACTTTAAGAAGACCTTTTAGGAAGCGAATGTATATTTTGGTAGTTTCAATGAC
>NW_007782677.1:2495-2926 GCF_000696425.1 Galeopterus variegatus
CCTTATCTGTATGCCTTCCTTGGTGATGTTAATGAAAGCATTTAGGTAGTGGATGTATAGGTGTTCACTGTAAAATTCTTTCAACTTTGTTGTATATTTGAACAATTTCATAATAATAGATAGGGAAAAAAATCTAGTGGAAATTTAATTGCTTAAACTTTGGGAGCATATCAGTTAGAGTGTGTGTTTAGTTGCAGGTCTTAGTAGCATAGCCTTAATTCCTGGCCTTCTCAGACTGGCATTCCTCTGGAACGACAAGTGTCAAAAGGGCAGGCATTTGTAATGGGTGAAGGATGCCTTCATTTTCCCTTTGCCCTCCCTGCTTATTTGCTATTCAAGGCAGTTATCCCAGCTTCTCAGTGTGGGGTCAGGAGGCCCCATGTTACCTGGGCAACATGACTTTGGGTTCCTAAGACAGGAACCCAGCTCCC
>NW_007782678.1:0-718 GCF_000696425.1 Galeopterus variegatus
TTTAATCTATCCTACTGATTTTGCTTTTTTATTTACATTTAAATCTTGTCAAATTCCAGGGGAAAAAAAGACTGTTATTATAGGCATCTATATGATATTCTGCCGTCTTGCCTTGACCATAGTATGCCTCTCCAATTATTTAGGGTTTTTTAAATTGCCTTCAAAAGATATAAAACTTGGACCATAAAATTTGTGATATATTTTCTTACATTTGCTCCAAGGCATGTAATTTGTATAATAATTGGATATCATATTGTATTCCTTTTTAAAATTTATTTATTTATTGGTTATGAATATTCATGAGATACAATGCTGATTGCCACTCCCCATGCCCAAGATTGCCCAGATTCACACTGGCAGCAAACCCATTACCACAAACTGCATTTGCACCCCGTGACCCGGACCCAACCATCCCCAACCTCCCTCTCCCTCCTGCCTTCCCCCCAACTCCACTTTGTAGCCCAAGAAATGTTCTCTCCCTCTACAAGCCCAACACACTACTGTGATCTTTCTTTCCTTCCTTCTTTCTCTCTTAGCTCCCACATATGAGTGAGCACATGCAGTATTTATCCCTCTGTGCTTTGCTTATTTCACTCAATATGAGTTTCTCTAGGTTCGTCCATGTTGTTGCAAATGGGAGAATTTCATTCTTTTTTATGGCAGAGTAGTATTCCATGGTGTGTGTGTGTGTATATATATATGTACACACACACACACC
>NW_007782678.1:1718-2926 GCF_000696425.1 Galeopterus variegatus
TTGTTGCAAATGGGAGAATTTCATTCTTTTTTATGGCAGAGTAGTATTCCATGGTGTGTGTATATATATATATATATACATACACACCACAGTTTCCTTATCCAATCATTCATTGATGGACATTTAGGTAGGTTCCATGTCTTGGCTATTGTAGAAAGGGCTGCAATGAACATGTGAGTGCAGGTATCCCTTTGGCATGACGATTTCCATTCCTTTGGGTATATATCCAGAAGTGGGATTGCTGGGTCATATGGAAGATCTATCTGTAGTTGTTTGAGAAAACTCCTTACTGTTTTCCATAGTGGTTGTAATAATTTACAATCCCACCAACAGTGTAGCAGTGTTCCCTTCTCTCCATACCCTCGCCAGCATTTGTTATTCACCAGCTTTTTGACTACAGCCAAACTAACTGGGGTGAGGTGATATCTCAATGTAGTTTTAATTTGCATTTCCATGATGACTAGTGATGTTGAGCATTTTTCATGTACCTGCTGGCCATTTGTATGTCTTCCTTTGAAAAATGTCTATTCGGCTCCTTTTCCCATTTTTTAATTGGGTTATTTGTTTTTTTACTGTTTTAATTGCTTGAGTTCCTTGTATATTATGGATATTAATCCCTTGTTAGATGCATAGTTGGAAAAATTTTCTCCCACTCCGTAGGTTGTCATTTCACTCTGTTGATTGTTTTCTTTGCATGCAGAAGCTTTTCAGTTTTATGTACTCCCATTTGTTTATTTTTTTTCTTTTGTTGCTTGTGCTTTGGGGCTCAAGTTTATAAAGTCTGTGCTGAGACCTAATTGCTGAAATGTTTCACCTATATTTTCCCTTAGTAATTTTACAATTTCAGGTCTTATAGTTAAGTTTTTAATCCATTTTCAGTTGATTTTAGTGTATGGTGAGAGATGCATATCTAGTTTTATTCTTCTGCATATGGATATCCAGTCTTCCCAGAACTACTTGTTGAAGAGGCAGTCCTTTCCCCAATGTAGATATTTGTGGCCTTTGGCCGATATCAGATGGCTGTAAGCCTGAGGAGTGATTTCTGGGTTCTCAATTCTACTCCACTGGTCTGACTATTTTTACACCAGTACCATGCTGTTTTGGTTACAGTAGCTATGTAGTATAATTTGAAGTCAGGTAGTGTTATGCCTCCGGCTTTACTTTTTTGCTCAGAATTGCTCTGGCTATTTGGGGTCTTTTGTTGTCTC
>NW_007782679.1:0-729 GCF_000696425.1 Galeopterus variegatus
CACACACACACACACACACACGCACACACATCTCCTGAAACTTGAAATTCCACCAAGAGCCAATAATATACCCTTTGTATAAAGATTAGCTCTTCCTCTGGTCCCCTGTTAAAAGATTCCTAAACAGGGTATCATTAAGGTGATGGTGGAGGCATGTTTATTTCCCACTGTTGGAGGGAAGGAGTGCTAAATTTTGCCCAGATATACGTCTGACACATGAATCAGCACTGAAGGAAATTCAAAATAGTTCAAAATAATTTAAAAATCATAATGGAAAATTTAGCAATAATAGTAAACAGTAAATAATAATATTTATTGAAAGGCACTAATGAAGCCATAAAGTTTTTTTTTAAAGCCAGAAATAAAAGTTAATGGTAGACACAGCAGTGTGACCCTCATTAGGCTACTGTCAGTCTACTTTCAAGTGTGAGAGTGATAGTCTTAAAATGGAAGCATTCCTTTTATGCAACCATAAATGAAACAACTGCTTGACTAAACCTTGCTCTTAGTCCAGCTTCAGTCTAAGAGAAGAAACTATCTGGATTCCCATTCTGAAAGATTTGACCCATAATGTAAGTCAAGGCAAGCAGCACTGGTCTCCAGCTGCAGTGGATCTCACGTTGACTCTGAATCTTATGTTCAGGATTGAGTCCAACAGATATACCTGTTGATTTTTACTTAATGGGAAAACCTCTTCTGTGTTTTTCAGATTTGCCCTAAGGTTTAGCT
>NW_007782679.1:2314-2926 GCF_000696425.1 Galeopterus variegatus
AGGAAGGAAAAAATATAGACTCTAGATCAGCAAATTTAAGATGACTGCGAACTTCAG
The DNA here is from genome assembly GCF_000696425.1 of Galeopterus variegatus. NCBI lineage: Eukaryota > Metazoa > Chordata > Mammalia > Dermoptera > Cynocephalidae > Galeopterus > Galeopterus variegatus. Next base: position 2,372 of record NW_007782679.1, read on the forward strand.
TTCATGACATTTTTATCATTGTCAATCCACAGAATGCTCCTCTTTTATTTATACTCCCTTGGCTTTACTTTTTTTCTCTATTATCTTCTGTCCTTAATCTCACAGCCCTCTCCCACCAGTGTCAGCTTTTCTAATATATTTAAGGTTATGTTCTTTCATTATACCTTTTATATACACACACGCACACACCCACATACCCACAGGAAGAGAAGCTTCGAAAAATGGCATTTAATGTGTTTAATTACATACATAGATGATACTGTCGTATAAATATCTTTCTGTTTCTAACTTTTTCTATTCAACATTGTTTTTAAACATCTACCCATGATACTGCAAATAAGTCTAAGTTGTTGCTTTTTATGCTCCATTGCAGGCCATACTAACCTACTAATAGTAGTAGGTTTGCCATGAACATCAACACACCTTCTTCCTTGAGTACCTGAGTGATTTATGGAGAATATACCCAGTGGTAGAACTGCTGGATTGTTGGGTGTATACATAATTAATGTTAGTAAATTCAGTGAGATTATTTTCCCAAATAGTTTCATTAGAGTA
>NW_007782680.1:0-342 GCF_000696425.1 Galeopterus variegatus
GTGTCATCCACACCTGGTGTCCAGTTCCGCAAACACTCTAAACCCCTGCTCTGTGCTGGACGATGGGCTGGGCAGTGCTGGGGACACAGTGGTGACTGCTTAGCCCTGCCCTCCTGGGGCTCACAGTCCAGTGGAGGAGACAGACCCCGCCCCAGACAATGAGAACCCAGGGTGATCAGAGCTGGGAGGAGAGATCTCAGGGGACACTTGACCCCGCCCAGGAGTCCAGGAGGGCTCCCTGGAGAAAGAGTTGTTTGGCAGGCAACGAAATAGAGCGGAGGGAAGCAGGGGTACGCGGGGTGGAGTGCAAGTGAGGCAGGACAACCGGAGCAGAGGGTTTCC
>NW_007782680.1:2499-2926 GCF_000696425.1 Galeopterus variegatus
AAGTATTTGTCTAATAAACGAATGAGTGATCAGCTGAGCATTTACTCTGTGCCAGGCATTGTAAGGATTTCACCCAGGTTTACTCATTAAATCCTTTCAACAGCCCTATGAGGTGAATACTATTATTATTCCCATTTTACAGATGAAGAAACTGAGGCCCAGCAGGTTCCATAATTTGCCCAGGGTCACAGGGGTAGGGATCAATGAAGCTGGGTACCAAGCCTGTACTTTTCATAACAGTAACACCAAACAGACCTCCTGTAAGGGGCCCGCTTCCCCCAGGCCCTGGCTAAACTTCTGACCCACAGCATCTCACTGACCACTCTCAGCAACGCAGAAGTAGGGTCTAAACCATCACTATATTTCAGAGTAATAAATGAAGACAGGGCCGGCCCGTGGCTCACTTGGGAGAGCGTGGTGCTGACAA
>NW_007782681.1:0-624 GCF_000696425.1 Galeopterus variegatus
ACAGACACATGAAAAAATGCTCAACATCACTCAGCATTTGGGAAATGCAAATCAAAACCAATTTGAGATTCCGTCTCACTCCAGTTAGGATGGCTAAAACCCAAAAGACTGTGAATGATAAATGCTGGTGAGGTTGTGGAGAAAAAGGAACTCTCATACACTGTTGGTGGGACTACAAAATGGTGCAGCCTCTATGGAAAATGGTATGGAGGTTCCTCAAACAATTACAGATAGATCTACCATACGACCCAGCTATCCCGCTGCTGGGAATATACCCAGAGGAATGGAAATCTTCATGCTGAAGGGATGTCTATACTCCCATGTTTACTGCAGCACTATTTACAATAGCCAAGAGCTGGAACCAGCCCAAATGTCCATCATCAGATGAGTGGATATGGAAACTGTGGTATATCTACACAATGGAATACTACTCTGCTATAAAAAAGAATGAAATACTATCATTCGCAACAACATGGGTGGACTTAGAGAAAATTATATTATGTGAAACAAGTCAAGCACAGAAAGAGAAATACCACATGTTCTCACTTATTCGTGTGAGCTAAAAATAAATAAATACACAAACAAATAAAGGGTATGGGGGGAAGAAGGCACAACAGTCACAAC
>NW_007782681.1:2414-2926 GCF_000696425.1 Galeopterus variegatus
ACTAGGTTTAGAAGATTGGGTCTCCATGTGCTTCCACTTAAACATATCGGCATCTTGTGACTAGTACTGATTCATCTTTCCTGTTTAGGACAGCCCTAGCTGTCCCTCACAGCACACCATTTTGCCCCCATGGATTCTTTCTGAAACATCTGAATTGAAGTTTGTTAACATGAGTTTCAAATGGATCGCTCTGGCCAACAAGTTTAAGCTAAGGAAATAAAAGTTTTACACCCCTGCATATATATTTATTTTTCTTTAGTCCATATCTAATAGATTTTCAAACACTGAAAAAAAAGAATACTGCAGAGTCTATTAAACTTCTCATTAGGTACACTGCCTCCATCTCAGTAAGTTTAATATTCATTTTCATGGTGTAGATAGCAGTTTTTAAGCCCAAGCTCTTTACAGATTGTATATACAGTATTGAAACTACACAGTACATCAGTGGTGAATGCAAAATGAGATCAATTCTGAAGGAGTTAAATATGTTAGCTGTGTCAGAGCAATTCTGC
>NW_007782682.1:0-756 GCF_000696425.1 Galeopterus variegatus
ATGCCTTTTAAATATTTGCAGAATGCTCTCCCACGCCCCACAGTTGGTGCTGAGGTCAGGCCAGCGAGTTCTGCTCATTTAGGTTTTACTCATAAATCATTCTCTCCCTTCCCCTTCCATGCTTCAGCGGCTCTGCCCTCCCATGCTTGTGGAGGCTTCTCAGAGCTCACTGCTCCTGCTAGTCTCCAGGGAAGGACCTGTTCCCACCACTGGCCTCTGAGAAAGCCAGGCTGCAAAGCCCTTCCCATGGAGAGCTGATACCACTTCTCCATGCTCTTAACCAGGGCAGCAGCATGAGCTCACCAGTGTCCTGACATCACTCTCCTGGCTCCAGAGAGGGCCAATCCCAGATGCAGGCAGCTGATCAGGGCATTATCATTAGGCATGGGGCGGGACACCTGGGCCACGTCCTGGCTCAGCTTGCAGTTTGCACAGGTCACTGCCTTTCCTGCTGTGATGTGACCTCCCTAACCACACACTACCCAGATCTCAGGCTTCCTATCATACAGTCTAAACGGGCACCCCTACCCCCACCCCACCCCCACCGTCCCTGGTGTCCAGGCACAAGACAGAGTGACAAGAAGGCTGACCTCCAGGATGAACTCACACAGGGCAATCCCCACAATCTTTATCCACATTATCCTTTCCCTAAGGATCACATTTCCTTGAGACTGATATTCCTTGATCCCAGAATTCTACGTAGGAAACAACTATGCTATGAAATAACAGCTCAAATTAAATATCAAGTTCTAAACT
>NW_007782682.1:2655-2926 GCF_000696425.1 Galeopterus variegatus
AACATGGAACACCTTGTGCCATGTGCTGGATGAGAGAGTGAGCAAGCAACTGAAGCGCTTAGGGGAAATGACAGCCAGCACCAGGGGAAGCACAAGGAGGTTTCTAGACGTCACATAAGGTTTCCTCCACAGGTCATCTCTGAGTTCCGAGAGTTGTCTTTGACTCTCTGGTGCCCTGACTCTCCCACGGCCTACAGTCTCTGGCATTCATCTTTTCTCTCCATTTTCTCTTCTACCACCCTAGGCTGTATTATCCCATAGCTGGTCCAGC
>NW_007782683.1:0-502 GCF_000696425.1 Galeopterus variegatus
TGTGACCTTGACTCTCCTTCCATGGAGAGGTGGTGGCCACATCCCTTCTCTTTACATATATGTGGGCTTGTGATGACTTTGACCAATAGAATGTGGCAAAGTAATTAATCCTATGTAGCGTCCATGGCTAGATCCTAAAGGGCAATGTGGCCTCCTTGTTTTCTGGGACTCTCGCACTTTGAGCGTTGGGCTACCATGTAAAGACTACAGCCACTCTGAAGCCACAATGCTGTGTGAAAGCCACACCACAGGGAGCAGCCACGTGCAGGTGCTCTGGCCTGCAGGCTTAGTCTTCAAGTTCTCCCAGTGCACCTTTTGACAATTCCATTTCCCAGCTGTGACATCACCTCTAGGCTTCGAGTCTCCCCAGTGAAGTACTCCCCAGTAAAGGAGTCAACCCTGCAGGACCTTGTCTGAATTCCTGACCCAGAGAACATAGGAACATAATAAAGTCATTGTCTGAAGCTGCTAAGTGATAGTTTGTCATGCAGCAATTGGTGAC
>NW_007782683.1:1668-2926 GCF_000696425.1 Galeopterus variegatus
ACATAATAAAGTCATTGTCTGAAGCTGCTAAGTGATAGTTTGTCATGCAGCAATTGGTGACTGCAACACAGTAACTGGGTGCTACCCGGCTCTGAATTCTCAGCCCACAGCAGCAGGCTGAAACCAAGCAGGAACTGTGTAAGAGCAGGTGTGTAAATGAGTGAAGGAATAATTGAATAAATTAGCATGCACCTTTAAAGCTCTGCTCATATGTAGGCTTAGGGTCCTTCAGGGGCCCCTTCCATCAAATTGCTATGTGTCCACATGAATAGAGAATACCAAAGCATTTGAGGTTACTGGATGTTCCCGAACCATGAAACAGCATCTCTTTTTCAAAGAGACTGATGTTATTTCCTCTTTGAAAAACTACCTTCTCTGGTTGGATTGGCAAATTTGGTAGGAATAAGAAGATTGCATGCCAATGCAAGTGGGAAAAGGGAGGAGTGTGCAGAAAGGAAATATGTAGGAGAGGGATTTTACCATTCATCAAGCTATGTCATAGCATGCCATTTTCTACCAAAACAAAACCCTGCACAGAAGCTTTAAGTGGCAGGCCACTAACCAAAGTGCACTAAAAATGCTATCAGTGAACATTCCCCTCTAACTCACTACAGCCTCACTTCTCTACCCAGCTGCAGAGGCTGGGAAGAAACTGCTCCTAGTGAAGTCCACCTCCATCTAAGTCTCAGTCCTGGGTGGAGGCAGGATGTTGACCAAGATAGTTTTTCAAGCGTTGTCCAATGCCAGTTTCCTTTGATTTGATCCAAAGCTGTGTTGCAATTACTGTAAAAACTTCTAACTGTGAAAGAGGATTTATAAGGAGTCAGGAGTTTACTTACCTGGACGACATCGGTGGACAATGTGCAGCTTAGGCAGTTGTCTCCTGGCTGAGAAGGAATCACATTGCATTCTGGAGGAAGGAAGCCAATGCCTTCCAACAAAGGGCCACACCTATGTCTTAATAACAAAAATCACTGCCTCCTGGGGACTTGCTGCCCTAGCAGGTTTCCCTGACACATGACCCGAGAGGAGTTGGGAACACTTGCTGACTACATACGACCTGGCAGGAATAGCTGAATAAGCGCAAATTGTGCAGTGGGGAAGGAATCTCTCTGAGAAATCCACTGTAAATCAACAGTAAAAGCGCCTTGTCAACTAGGGCCATGGAGAGAGTTAGTCTAGTTCAGCTACTCTTTTTTGCTAGAAGATTATTCAGTAAATTGTGAGTTTCCCAAAGCAGGGAAGTATGCAGGTAATT
>NW_007782684.1:0-475 GCF_000696425.1 Galeopterus variegatus
TTTTCTTTCTTTTCTGTCCCATTCACCTCTCACCCACCTTCAGTCCTGCATCCTGGCATCATCTCCCAAATAAATACCACACTCAGTTATATCTTCTTGCTGTATTGACATTTTTATTAAAACATAATGTCCTTCTTTTTCTCTTGAAACTTTTTAAATTTAAAGTATTTTATTCTAATATTAGAATAGCCACCCCTGTTCTCTTCTGGTTGATATTTGCACAGTACTACTTTTCCATCCTTTCATTTTTAACCTGTTACTAGGTTCTATCTTTGGATGTAAAGTGAGTCTCTTCTAAATAGCATATAGTTGGATTATGTTTTTAAATTTATTCTGCCAATCTGTCTTTTGATTCGAAAGTTTAGTCTATTTACATTTTAAATAATTTCTGATAAGGAGAGACTTACTACTGTAATTTTGTTATTTATTTTCTATAAGCCTTATAATTTTTTCATATCTCATTTCTTGCATTACC
>NW_007782684.1:2319-2926 GCF_000696425.1 Galeopterus variegatus
TTTTCTCTCTCTTCTTCTTCTGAGACTCCTGCAATGCATACACTGATCTGCTTGATAGTATACCAGAAGTTCTTTAAATTCTGTTTACTTTTCTTCAATCATCTTTATGTTCCTCAGATTTGCTAATTTCCATTGTGCTATTTCAAGTTTGCTGATTCTTTCTTCTGCCTGCTCAGTTATGCCTTTAAATATCTCTAGTAAAATTTTCATTTTGGTTATGGTAATTTTCAGCTTCAGAATTTCTTTTGGGTTTCCTTTTATGTTTTGTATATCTTTATTGGTATTTTCATTTTGTTTATACATTTTTATATTTTACTTTCTCTACATATTCCTTTAATTCTTTGAGAATCTTTAAGATAGTTGTTTTAATGTCTTTGTCTAGTAGATTTTCCATCAAGTCTTCTCAAGGACAGTTTCTGTTGGTTTATTTTTTCCCAAATGGGCCATACTTTCCTTTTTCTTTGTATGCCTTGTGATTTTTTTTTCTTTTGGTTGAAACTGAACGTTTGAATCTGATAACATGATAACTCTGGAAATCACATTCTTGTCATTCCCCAGGGTTTGCTGTTTTTTTGTTTTGTTTTGTTGTGTGTGTGTGTGTGTGTGT
>NW_007782685.1:0-2926 GCF_000696425.1 Galeopterus variegatus
TAATTTTTAAATATACTTATTTTTCATGCATATATTATAGAGTCTACAGTAGTTACAAATGATTCTACAGTAGTTATGAACAAAAGCAATCCCCCCATACTTTCAGCTTCCTAGAGGTAATCATTTTCTTCCATGTTTTATTATTAAAGAAAATTTTAATCGTATACGAAAGTAGAGAGATAGCATGAGGAAACCCCATGTTTCCATTATCCAGCTTTAACGATTATCAAGAGATAGCCAGTCTTGTTTCATGTAAATCTTTATCCATTTTCCCTTCACATCAAGATATTTTGAAGCAAAAGTCAGATATCATATCATTTCATCTGTAAATAGTTCATATATGTATTTCTAAAGGATAAGGACTCAAATATAACTACAACACATCACCATCCCTGGATTAGTCAGTGTTCTCCAGAGAAATAGAACCAATACAATATATACAGGTTGATCATCCCTAATCTGAAAATCCAAAATTTAAAATGCTACAAAATTTGAAATTTTTGAGCACCAACATGATGCTCATAGGAAATGCTCAATGGAGCATTTTGGATTTCAGATTTTCAGATTAGGGATGCTCAACCAGTATGTATTCTGAGAATATTCCAACCCCCCCCAAAATATCTGAAATCCAAAACACATCTGGTCCCAAGCAGTTTGGATAAGGGATACTCAACCTGTATGTGTGTGTGTGTATATGTATATATATATTTACATATTTATATTTATTCATATGTATTTGGATAGAGATGGGGTGGAGATTTATTATAAGGAATTAGGTACACAATTTATGGAGGCTGAGAAGTACCAAGATCTACAGTTGGCAAACTGGATACCCAGAAGCACCAATGTGTAGTTTCAGTTTGAGTCCAACTGCCTGAGAACCAGCAGAGCTGATGGTGTAATTTCCAGTCTGAAAGCCAGCAGGCTTGAGACCCAAGAAGAGCAGATTTTTCAGTTGGGGTTCTAAAGCAGGAAAAGACTGAGGTTCCAGCTAAAACAGTAAGGCACAAGGGGTTCCCTTTTATTGGAGGGAGCATCAGACTTTTTGTTCTATGCAGGCCTTTAACTGATTGGATGAGGCCCACCCATATCAGGAAAGGCAATCTGCTTTACTCAGTCTGCCAATGTAATTGTTAATCTTATCCAAAAACATCCTCACAAATACATGCAGAATAATGTTTGGCCAAATATCTGGGCACCCTATGGCCAGTCAAGGTGACACGAAAAATTAAACAGCACAATTTCAAAAACTATTAATAATTTATTAACATTATCAAGTATTCAGTCAGTCTTCATAATTTCTTAATTGCCTAATAAAAATTTTTATGGTATTAAAATTGTTAACAGTTTGAATCCGATTTAAATAAGGCTTATACATTGGCATTGGTTAATGTGTCTCTTTAGTCTGTTATTTCTGATTATGCTTCCATCCTTTTGTATCCTTTGTTCCTTCCAATGTTGTCGAGGAAACCAGATTGTTTTGTCCTGTAGAGTTTCCCCCAATCTACATTTTGAGAGTTGCATTCCTGTGAAGTTGTTTAACAAGTTCCTCTGTTTGCTGAGGCCTGATCTGTTTCTAATTAGATCTTTTTGTTGGCAAGAGTACTTCATAGATGTTATTGGGTGCTTCCATCAGGGACACATAATATCTGATTGTCTCTCTTTATGTGATGATGCAGCATTGACCCACTAATTCTTCAGGGTTGTGAAATGATTATATTCTAATTCTATCATTCCTTCACTGTTTATTAGTTTAAATAATTCTATAAAGGGAGTCTTCTCATCAACTATTTGGTTCCCCTTAGGCCCAGTTTGTACAGGAAAGACAAGATTTATAATACTTTTTTTATTGCTAATAGTGTTCACATAATTAATTGTTTGCCTGACATTCTCCAAATCGTGGATTTAAACATATTTTATGTGTTTCAATCACTTGTACTTGTTATTTTGATGCTCAAATTGTCCCGTCTTTGACCAATGGGAACTTATTTAAGTTGGTACCTGAGTCGTTTTCTGTTGTTTATTTGGCAGTGAATATTTAAAAATTTTAATGTACATGTCTTTTTTATTGAGAAATAATACACATACACAAAAGTAACCCTTTTAAAGTATACAATTGAATGGCTTTTAGCATAGTCAAAAAGTTGTGCAGCCGTCACCATCATCTAATTGCAGGATATTTTCATCACCTGAAAAAGAAACCCCATACCCATTTCCAGTCACTGCCCATTCTCCCCCCTCAGCCCCCCAGCTCTTGACAATCACTGATTTACTTTCCATCTCTATCAATTTTTCTATTTTAGACATTTCATATAAATGGAATTGTACAATACGTGGCCTTTGGTGACTGGCTTCATTTGCTTAGCATAAAGTTTTCAGTGTTGATCCATGTTGTAGCATGTATCAGTACTTCATTTCTTTTTATGGCTGAATACTATTCCATTGTATGGATATACCACATTTTGTCTATTTCCATCAGCTGATGAACATTTGGACTGTTTCCACTTTTTGGCTATTATGAATAATGCTGCTAATGAGCATTCATGTACAAGTTCTTTGTGGACTTATGTTGTTAATTCTCTTGGGTATATACTTAGGAGTAGAGTTGCTAGGTCATGTGGTAACTGTTTAACTTTTGAAGGAACTGTCAAACTGTTTTCCAAAGTGGCTGCACCATTTTATCCTGAGTCCTTTTGACAAAACCTAAGTATCCTTTGATAGCTCTATTGCTTTCTGTTGTGACAAGACACTTTTGGTCTAAGTGGCATACTGTACACATTTTTCTTGATTTTTTTCTTCTTTTCATTTAACATATCCTGGAAATCACTTCATAGGAGAATTTGGAGATGTTCCTCTTCCCTTTTCGCAGTTGCTTAGTACTCCAGTATACGGAAGTACCATACTTTATTCATCCAATCACATTTGA
>NW_007782686.1:0-830 GCF_000696425.1 Galeopterus variegatus
ACCAAAACATTGTATGTATATATTTATCTCATCCAGAGTATGGAATGAATATGCCTACCACATTATCTCAGAAAAATCAGTGCTCAATCTTTTACCAATTGTCCAAATCTGATTTACTTTCTGTCAGACAAAAAAGGACTTCATTTTTGAAGTAGATAAAGCTGTTCATATATATGGCAGGAAATATTATAAATATGATAATTTTTTTTCAGAATATATATTTTAATTAGTATTAATAATTGCAGCCAAATCATAATTAACACAACCCAGGCCTAATATAGTAATACGTTTTTTTTTTTGTCTTTTTTTTTTCATGTCCGGCAACAGGCCCAGGCCTAATATAGTAATAAGTTTTATAAAAATAAATAAACCTATATAATGTTTCTTATTACTTAACTTTCTAAAATAAATACATAGCTAAAACCTTAAGATATTGATGAAATGAGAATTAGCATAGAATTCATGATATTCTTTAGTAATAGTGTAGCCATGAGTGTGTCAAAATCTGCTATTCTGCTTTAAAAATATTTAAGGATCATATGTAAATATTTAGTTATAATTTCATTAATTTTATTAGATATCATGATCAAATCCTATCTAGTTATGAAGAAAATATGATGGTCTATACTATATAAAATGAATGGCTTTAGCAGCTAGCATCTGAATTTAGAGATTTTCATTAGAAATTACAACACATTAAACATTTAGAGATAAATAATATGGTACTATGTTGTAATTTTAGTAAGCATGTCATGATTTGATTTGATTAAATAGTTGTTTCTTTATATATGATAAACATTCTACATTTAAAAGTATATAAAATCTTTAAC
>NW_007782686.1:2211-2926 GCF_000696425.1 Galeopterus variegatus
GCCATACATTACTTGAAAATATTTAGGAAATGAAAGATGTAACTCTCCATTGCCCATATTCCGTACAATATTGAATTTAACAATAGACCTACAAGCCAAAATACCCCATTTCTAACACCATGCTTATATAGAAAAAGATTGGTGGCCCCAAAGTGGTTTGCTGTGCAATGATTAACCATGAAAAGAGTCCTTTTTGAAAATAATATTTCCTGTTGCCCTTTAGTTTGGTTCTCTGGAAGTTTTTATACATGAAGTAACATGCCATACTAAGATTCATGCCAGGTGCAGGGAATGTCTTTATTGTGGAAAGTGGGAAAAGTCATTTTGCAAAAGAGGGAGCAAAAAGGAGTGTTAGGACAGAGTAATTTAAATAGTCTGTCTGGAATGTGACTCCTTTAAGGCTATTAGTACACTCTTGCTATCTCAGCCCATTGTTTTGCTAACATAACAGAATACCACAGAATGGGTCATTTATAATGAACAGAAAGTTATTGGTTCGCAGTTCTGGAAGCCATTAAGTCAAATATCAAGATGCTAGCATCTGTCTTGCTATGTCATCACCTGGAGGAATGCAAGAGTGAGATAGAGAGAGGACAAGGGAGGGCCACTCACCTTTCTCTATGAGCACCAATCCCATCCATGGGGATGGAGCCTTCATGGTCTAATCACCTCTTAAAGGTATCACTTTTTAATACTGTTACAATGGCATTTAAAT
>NW_007782687.1:0-1377 GCF_000696425.1 Galeopterus variegatus
CAGGGTAGCGTGGAGGCTGAGCTAGGGCCTCCTGCTGGGTTAAAGAAGTTTCAACCTCCTCGAGGGTCTCCTGTTGAGTTGAAGAAAGTTCTTCCTCTTCAGGGAGCTGTGGAGGCTGAGCTGGGTCTTGCTGGGGTGGAGAGAATTGGATCTCTTCAGGGGGCTCTAGGTTTTGAGATAGGGCCTCTTGTTGTGATTGATTAGTTTCAGCTGGCTCAGGGGCCTCTAGACGCTCATCTGGGTCCTTCTGGATTTCTAGAGGAAATTCAGGATGAACCATATCCATACTCCAAAATCCATTATCACTGTGCAAGATTTGTTTCTGATGCTTAGATTTGGGTGCAAATGTGTCTGGAATTCCAAGAATCTTGGCAAGCCGTGGACGCTGAGTGAGATCTCTCTTCAGGGGTGAAACAACAAACTTTGTTGCTTTTGAACTCTCACTATCTATGGTTCGAATCTTACTTTTCAGTCCAAGAGGCAGGACCAGGGCCTGATTCTGTTGCAAATCTTGCACTGGAACCTCGTCTGGTAGCCTTTGTGGCCGAGTTAGCTTGTCACGCAGATACCGATGCAGAACAGCAAACCGATCCGGCTCTGGGGGCAGCTCTTGAGCTGAATCCCTGCCCAGCGATGGAATCAGCTTCTTGGCCACTTTCCGAGACCGGACCAACATCTGGAAGGCAGAAGAGGATCCCGGGTAATCAAAGCTCCCTGGGGCTGCCGGGGGTGTAAATGCATGGGGTGATCCAGGTGGCAGTTCAGAGGAGCACAAAGACCAAGGCTCAGTCAGCTCTGGGGGGCTGGAGGTCAGTGGGACAGGGCACCCGGCCCACTCCGGAAGGGGAGCCACCTGAACTAGCATCCATAAGGGTGCAAATGTCAGAAGCCAGAGGGCCCAAAAGCACAAATGGGACATCACAGAATTAAATAGAAGCTCTGGGGCACAGTGACCCAGACCAATTGGGTAACTGTTGCTCGATGAGCAGCAACAGAAACCTTATGGCAGCCCCTGCTATGAGCACGCCCTGAGCAGCTGTGGCCCCACCCCTGACCCGCCCTTCATTTATGACATCACTATCACTGACAAACTTTACTAGGCTCCGGCCCACAAGGGTGAGCCTTGTCCCATAATCAAGGAGCTCAAGCCTCCCTGTCCCCTGCAGAGGTGACAGTCACTTCCCACTGGAACAGCCCCTCACTTCCTTACCGAGGCAGGATTTGGGTCACAGACCCAGATAGCCCTGGGCCTCCAGCAGCCCATTGGGGTGGGGGGCTGCAGGGCATCCAAGGGAGTCACAGGGCCTCACCTCTTGGGATATTCAGAAGTGCTGCTGTGCTTCTGACAGCCTGGACTCCTCCTCTTCCAAGCTGAAA
>NW_007782687.1:1989-2926 GCF_000696425.1 Galeopterus variegatus
TCTGGTCTTTGGCTCCTGCCATTCCATGCCAAGAACATTCTTTCTCTTCTCTGTCAATTCAAACTCTTCCCATCTTCCAAGGCTTTAAATTGTACTTCTTCAACAAGCCCTTCCCATTTTTCTAGCCTGCTAGGATCTCTCTTTCCTGAATTCCTTTATTATTACAAGGGTACTTTGAAAACTTCACAGAAAAATATAATTAAAAGATAATATGAACCTTTCCACAATCTTTTTAAAGTACCCTCATATCTGCACCATCACATACATATTGACTTGTCACATTATCCAAGTTTTCCTGTTAAGCATTATTTTCTCAATGAGATTAGACCCCTCCAAAGATTAGGGGTTGTGTCTTGGTTCCTAAGTTATGCCATTTGAAAATGCCGTCTCTTACCTGCCAGGACCCTGAATGATACAGTCTCCTTTCTTATCTTACTCTTAAATGTCTTGTTCTCTTTTCTTCTTAATCAGGCACATGAGACTAAAATATATCTTACTGGTTTTTCAGAGAACTGGCTTTTGGATTCATTGATCACTGTCTTGTACTATGTTTTCTCTTTTGTTAATTTTTATTTTTACCTATATTAATTTCCACCTCATAGATTTTTGTTTATTCCTTTGTGGTTGCTCCTCTCCCCACCCCACCTAGGGAGGAGTGCTTAGTTTCTTTTGGCTTCCTGCTTTAATAATGAAGAAGTTTGGGGGCCCATGCCAACGCAGAAACGGAGAGAGAGCCACCTGGACTGTCCAGCTCTGTGAGTGACCCACAGCCCAGCCCTGCTTATGAGGCAGACCCCCATACGGCTTCCGCCTGACACACCAGACCAGCCACCAACCCCAGGGCTGCCTCCATTTTCTCAGGTGGGGGCGGAGCCAGCCGGTTCAGCCAGGTCTGCCTCCCTCACCTGGCTCGGCTCCTCACTGAGCCCTGCCACTT
>NW_007782688.1:0-752 GCF_000696425.1 Galeopterus variegatus
AAAAGAAACATTGGACTCTCCATATTTTATGTTCTTTTAGATCTTAAAATCATTTTACATGTTCGGGAAAAATATTTTTGGACTCTATCGATTAGTTATGAGGCTTGATATCTTCAAGCAAACAGGGTAAAATGGTGTCTTAAACATTTATCCATTGACAAGTGATCGTTCAAAAACCCGTTATCTTCTCCACTGATCTGAGAAACCTGTTTACAGCACGAATTTAAGAGTGAGAGTAGATTAATGGATTAGTTTCAGTTATTTATTTATTTATTTATTTTTACTTTTGAGAGTGCAGTTTAAGTACTATTTTCCAGACACTGGATCAGTTTGAGATCATTGGTGACTTCGTATTTTCACTTGACAATATAATCATTTGAAAATTCATCTTGATTCACTGGAAATAATTTAGTGTAAATATCTGATATAACGTACAGTCACAATAAAATATGGGGAAGATCAGATCCCTCAATAATTGCATTAAATCATTCTGTTACATGAGTTTAGAAAGTTTTAACATCCATATATTTTCTGAGTGCATTTTTTTTAAATAATACACTTGTATGATTAGATTCATCGTTTATAAGAATAGAAAGCCAGAAGCAAAAGCTAGCATGTGTATAGAAGAATATTAAATGTTCTTGTGCAAAAAATCTTAAGTAGAGAGCCAAAAAAATTTATCTTCATTTCTAATGCCTTGAGATAACCAAAGTTAATATTTTTTTAATGAGTTGAAGATTTTTCCAAGTAAT
>NW_007782688.1:2485-2926 GCF_000696425.1 Galeopterus variegatus
ATGTAGCATGGAAGAGAAATGCTTGGAGGTGTATGGTTGTTCAAATTTTACATAGGATGTTCATAGAAGACTCACAGACAAGGTGATATTTGAACAGAGATTTGAGGAGTCTGGCGTCATGATCCAGGAAAATAATAACAGAAGTGGTGAGAAGTGTCCAGATTTTGTTATGTTTAAAGTCGCAGTCAATGAGATTTGTTGCCAAGTGGATAAGGATGTAAAGAGTGAAAGAAAGGAATCAAGGATGACTAAGTTTCTTTGGTCCAATCAACTAGAAAGACAGAGTTGCCATCTGTTTGATGAGGACGGTGGTAAGAGCAGGTAAGGGAATAAAAATTTGTATTTAGGCATATTATATTCTAATGCCCATCAGACATTAAGTGAAAATAGTATCAAGTCAGTTAAATATATGAGTCTGAAAGTCAGTGGAAGGTAGACAGG
>NW_007782689.1:0-594 GCF_000696425.1 Galeopterus variegatus
TAATAGGATTTCTCACCCTCTTAACACTGTTGCAGTAAGGATCAAGTTTCAATGACTTTGGGAGGACATCAAATCCACAGCAGAGATGAAAGACCTCTACAATGAAAACTATTAAAGATTGGTTAAAAATACTGGGAAGTACACAAATAAGTGGAAAGATATCCCATATTCATGTATCAGAAAGATTAACATCATCAAAATGTTCATATTACCCAAAGCAACCTGCACACTGAACACATTCCCTATCAAAATAACAGTGACATTCACAGAAATAGAAAAAATGATCTTAAAATTTGTATGGACACACAAAATACCCTGGATAGTGAACATAATCTTGAACAAAAAGAACAAAGTTGGAGGCATCACACTTCCTGATTTCAAAATATATTATGAAGCTATAGTAACCAAAACAGCATGGTATTAGCATAAAAATAGGTAAATTGACCAATGGAATAGAATAGAGAGCCCAGAAATAAACCCCTTGCACTTACAGCCAACTTATTCTTAACAAAGGTGTGCCCAAAATGTTCAATGGAGGAAGGACAGCTTCTTCAACAAATGGTACTGCAAAAACTGCATATCCACATGCAGAAG
>NW_007782689.1:1722-2926 GCF_000696425.1 Galeopterus variegatus
ATATATAAGGACTTAAAAAACTCAACATCAAAAAAACAAATAACTCACTTGAAAAATGGGCAAAGGACCTGAATAGGCATTTCTCAAAAGAAGACATACAAATGGCCAACAGGCACATGAAAAAAAGGTTCAATGTCACTAATCGTCAAGGAAATGTAAATTAAAACCACAATGAGATATCATCTTACTACAGTTAGAGTGGCTATTATCAACAAGACAAAAATAACAAATGCTGATGAGGATGCAGAGAAAAAGGAACTCTCCTACATTGCTAATGGGAGTGTAAACTGATACCTGTGGAAAACAGTATAGAGGTTCCTGAGAGAACTAAAATAGATCTACCCTACAACCCAGTTATCTCACTACTGTGTATATACCTAAAGCAAATAAAATCAATATATCAAAAAGACACCTGTACACCCAGGTTCATTGCAGCACTATTCAAAATAGTCGAGAGATGGAATTAAACTAAATGTCCATCAATGGATGAATGGATTAAAAAAAAAAAAAAAAACCTGCGGTATATATACACAATAGAATATTACTCAGTTTCTTAAAGCAAAGATATTCTATCACTTGCATTCAGCATGAATGGAACTGGAAACCATCATGTTAAGTGAAATAAGTCAGGCACAACAAAGAAAATACCTCGTGATAACTCTCATATGTGGAATCTAAAAAATATAAAAGTGATTCTCATAGAAGTGTAGAATGATGGTTACCAGAGGTGATTGGGGGAAGGAGGAAAAACGGTGGACTAATGGATACAAAACTATGCTATCTATCCTAAGTGAATCATTGTGCCCTGTATGCACATATTGAAACAATGCATTGTTCCCCACAAATTCATACAAATAAATGTTAAAATATTTTGAAAAATAAAAGAAAGGATTTTATTTATTATTTTGATTCTCAGCTCTCTAAGTTCATGTGGTGATTTTTATTATTACTATTTTTTAACCCATAATATTCTTTGCTCTGCAGTAACTTAGTTACTGTTCGGTTAATTTTCTTAAAAAGTATTTTAATTTTCACATGTGGCTTGGGAATCATTCATGTACAATACATGTTGATAAAAAATGATGAGGGCAGAATTATCTTTCAAAGTGCAGTAAACATTTGGCATTTCTGTTATAAAATAGAAAAAAGACTTTGTGGCAATAAAACTAATATTAACTTATAGGTAAAGAAGAAATTACAGTAT
>NW_007782690.1:0-494 GCF_000696425.1 Galeopterus variegatus
GCTACCTCAGGATGATGGGAGACAATCAAATAGGGATAAATTAAGATCTCTTTGAAGCAGGGGAAGGAGATGGCACAGCAGCACTTCAACTCCCTTCCTCTTAGTTAAGTAATGGAAATAATATGTGTTTTCTCATTTAAAGGTAAAGGAGAAAGAAATTACAGGGAAAAAAGAGTGTTCAATGGCTGGGGTGTACGAGTATCTAAGTGCAAGTAAAATACTTAAAACGAACAAAGCAACAAACAGATTTACACATCATTACAGCAGGAAATATCATTTGAAATTCACTTTGAAAGGCAGAATTTTATTTTTTCATTTACTAAAAACATTTTATCTAGTTGACAGTGTTTTTGTCAAAATTCATATTTTTCATGTGTTTAATGTTTGTAAAGTACCTTGTGCTTTTTGGTAAGAAGGATTTATAAATGAAAACTAAATCAATGTCTAAATAAATGATATTTAAAAGTACAAACTTCAAAAATAAAAAAATAAAA
>NW_007782690.1:2223-2926 GCF_000696425.1 Galeopterus variegatus
TTGAACTTGTCAATAAATGCACTAAATGTATATGGCCTAAGTATACTAAATAAAAGACAGCGACTGGTAGAATGAATTAGAAAATGTTACCGTATTACATAGCCATATAGTGTCTACAAGAAATGCACTTTGAATATAATGACATGGACAGGGTAAAAAGAAAAGGATGGAAAAAAGATAACATGCAATTAATAATCAAAGGAAAGCAGAAATTGCTATATTAATATCAGATAAAGTAGAGTTCAGAGTAAATAAAATTACCAGAGACAGAGAAGAACATTATCATTATCATTGTTGATAAAATGTTAACAGAATCAATCCACCAAGAAGGCACAGAAATCTTAAAGGTGCATGCACCAAACAACAGACCTGCAAAATATGTGAAGCAGAAAGAAATAGAACTGAAAGGAGGAATAGATATACCCACAATTACAGTTGGATATTTCAACAATTAATATAACAGTACAGAAATTGAGCATTGATATGGAACTCAACAGTGTCATCAACCAACATATCTAATGGGCATTTATAGAATACTCCCACTAATAACAGTGGAATAAACATTGTTTTCAAGAACCCACAAACATATAAGAAAATAGAATATATATTGGGCCATAAAACAAACGCCATCAAATTTAAAAGGATAGTGTGTTCTTTGATCACAAAGGAATTAAACTAGAAATTATTGATAGAAAGATAACAG
>NW_007782691.1:0-558 GCF_000696425.1 Galeopterus variegatus
ACATTCAACTTCGGAAGGATCTCTGGTCACTTAAATGGGGCTTTAAAATGTAGAAAGGACATGCTTTAAAGCCAAGACCTAAGCTGGAATCCCAGCCCTGTTACTTGTTAGCTTCAGAACTTTGAATATGCTATTCAACTTCTCCAAACTCAGTTTTTTCACATATAAACTGGGAGTAAGAATATTACTAAGAGGACAGAAGCGAGGATTAAGCAGAATGATGGGCAGCAAGGGCTTGGCACACTGCCAGTGTGTGTGTAACTGCAGTAGCTTGATACAGGGTGGCTGCATTATTCTTCTTACTACAGAATCTCCAGGACTTGGGGACTATAGGATGTGAGGGGCGAGAAAGAAGACAATCAAAAGGGATTCAGTCACTTGGACCTTGGGCTACTGAGTGGATGATGAGCAGAGAGTGACAGAAGGAGAAGGAGAGGAGAGCAGCGGGCAGTGAGGGCAGTGAGGGCTGGGAGTTCTGCTCCAGCAGCTGTGGGGAACAGGACGGGAGAAGGAAGCTGCACTTCCAGGGAATGGCACATCAAAACACATTGCTGACAG
>NW_007782691.1:2139-2926 GCF_000696425.1 Galeopterus variegatus
GTTGTATAGTGAAGTGTTTAAAGAGAACACAGTCTCTGAAACCACACTGCAGGGGTTCAAGACCCAGATCTACCATTTCTTAGCTATGTGGCCCTGGGCAAGTAATTTTACCTCTTTGTCTCAGTTTTCCCATCTGTCAAATGTGTAAAATATCGTTTACTTAATCAGATTGTTGTGAGCATTAAATGAGTTAACATGACGGTAAATGGGATGTGCTCAATCAACATTATCTATTATTATTCCTCAACTGTCCAATGGTGAGGGGATAAAAATGTAAACTTTCTTCCACAGTGTTATGAGCAAATGAGAGATGATGGCTAAAGAACTTTGCATATGTAGGTACTGAACTATTTTAAGTTGTCAGTAACATCAGTAATAAAAATAACTATGATGTCTCCTACTGAGAGAGTACAGCACAGTGGGTGCAATCCTAGGCTCTGGAGAAAGACTGCCTGTTCTACCTACTACCTGTGTGACACTGGGCACAAAGAACTCCACTCCTCTATGACTTTGTTTCTTCATCCATAAAACAGGATAATAACATAATAACTTCAAAAGACTGTCATGAATATACAAGGGTACTTCAAAAAGTTCATGGAAAAACAGAATTGAAAGATGATACAAGTCTTTCCACAAACTTTGTGAAGTACCCTCGTATTAGCCAATACACAGATAGCACCTGGAACAGCAGTGGGCACATAATGAGTGCTCACATTCATTTATTCTACAAACATTGGCTGCATTATTGTGTACTTACTATGTGCTAGGCCCTGTTCCAGGGGCTAGG
>NW_007782692.1:0-562 GCF_000696425.1 Galeopterus variegatus
TTTCTGGACGTTTAGTGAAATGCTGTTCAGGGTGCAATTGCTGCCACAAGGCAAACAGGACAGCATTTGGCTGCTGGTCAATTTTCTTTCTATCAGCCCCTGCTGCAAGCAAGTCAAGCCACATCTGCTTACAGCTAGTCTTGCTTGGTCCCCTCAGGATAAGATCCTGATCATTTCTTAGGGGTTTGGTCTTAGCCACCGTTCGGACCCCTTTTGCTTGTCTGCCATCCTCTACTTCACCCAAGCTGGCTCTCATGGTCGTTACCTCATGTATAGGATGACCAATGTATGGGGCCAGTATGCCCATCAGTGTGCCAAAAGACATTGATGGGGCATTTTGCAGCACTGTCTCTCATGCTGCCTGTAAAGTTTTCATCATCCGGGCCACGAGTGTTCACATTGAACATGGACTGCCGCATCCCCAGCTCCAGAATTATTTGGACCAACTCAGCATACATTTGCCATTTACTCACAGTCTTGGGCAGTTCTCCAGCATTAACCCACATGGTTCAGGCAGCTCCATTCACCCATTCCATTAAGGAGTGATTACCTGGCCCTTGTG
>NW_007782692.1:1891-2925 GCF_000696425.1 Galeopterus variegatus
CTGCTTCATGGAGTGCCTGGTCTATGCTGACTTGTAGTATAGCAAGCAGCAACCAGATCCCAGTCAACAGGAAAGTGGCCAGAGGGCACAACATATTCAGGAAGCCACATTTCCTCCCTCTCCAAGAGGCTTTTGGCTCCTGTACTGCTCAAATACCCTGCCGACTATGCCAATTGTAAAGCTAGGGCTTACAGACCCCTCGAGTCTATTGCACAGATTGGGTTACAAACCGTCCACACACAGGTCTGTGAGCTAGGTAATAGAAAAAAAAGGTTCTGGGAGCCGTAGGTATAGAAAAATGAATGGGTTTTATTCAGATCCAGGAGCAACTGCCCTAAGTGGCTTCTCTGAGAGTTCTGAGAAGCACTGCGGATCAGAGCTGTTAGTCTTTTATACTTAAGTCCATAACCCTGGTCACCTGGGTGCCCATACACGACTTACATTAAGTAGTTACAAGGAATACCTGAGGATATTTACAGCAAATGCTCAGCAAGGTTCTGAACACCCGAGGGACCCTGACATTTTCCTATTTTTCCCAACAGATCTAATAGACCAGACTCTAGTAGCAAAGCCACACATGTAAAAGCACCTAGGGTGGCACAGCAGATACTAATCATGGCAGAGCAGAAAATGACATCAGGTTTGGGCTAAGGCGACCTGAGTTAAAATCCTAGATTTGCTACATACTGGATATGTGATCTTGAGCAAGTGAAATAATCTATCCTGTCTTGGCTAGATATTCTCATCTGTAAACTGCCTTAGGTTGGGTTCCTCCAAAGCAGACTTGAGACAGGGACTTGGGTACAAGTAGTTTATCTCAGAGGTGATCCTAGGAAGCCCCAGTGGGGAATGGGAGTGAGTCAGGGAAGTGAGG
The DNA here is from genome assembly GCF_000696425.1 of Galeopterus variegatus. Taxonomy (NCBI): domain Eukaryota; kingdom Metazoa; phylum Chordata; class Mammalia; order Dermoptera; family Cynocephalidae; genus Galeopterus; species Galeopterus variegatus. The sequence goes on from NW_007782692.1 coordinate 2,766, forward strand.
AAGCCAGACAGTTATTGCACATGTGCCAGGTGGGTGGGCCGTGTGGGCAGCTGGGGATCAGCCCCACTGGGAGCCTCTGCGAGACAGTACAGCCCCTAGCTCAGAGCCATACCCTCGGAGGATCAAGAAAGCTGAACCATTTATCCACAGCTTCCACCCA
>NW_007782693.1:0-382 GCF_000696425.1 Galeopterus variegatus
TTGCGATCCGTTGCCGGACACGGAAAAAGACAAAAGACAAAAAAAAAAAAAAAAAGAAAAGTTCCAACCCAATCTCCAGGCCCCTCCTGGGCAGATTTCAACATATAAAACAATCCAGAAGGCTAAGTCAAAGTAAGGTGTAATGGACGGGGCTGCCTCTTCACATCTTCTCAGAAACAATTATAACAGGTAATGTCTCAATCAAAAAAGTGATCCTGCAATGTGGACTTCCAGGACCTATCATGAGCCAGAGGGGTTGGCAGCTTTTCAACATGGGCCTACATCCTGCAGATTCAGTTCCCAGTGTATCCTGTATGTAATGTGTGCCATGGTCAGCATCTGTCTATAGACTCTGGAACCACACTGCTTGACTTTAAATCCT
>NW_007782693.1:2415-2925 GCF_000696425.1 Galeopterus variegatus
AGAATAAAACATATATCCATGAACCCACACTGACATTAATAAATGACAGAATAATAAATGTAGCAGAAGGAACAGATCTTCTTGACAAAAGAATGCCAATTAATAAATGGAGAAGGAATGAGGGAAATAGAAAATCACCATCAGAACACCATAGTAATAATTGCTTCATGAAGATCCATTGGTAAATGCTAAAATTAGTGGGTGAAACTTCTTGAAGAAACAGGATATTTGCACAGCCTTAAATGATCTCCCCCCAAAATATTAATATTAATAAAAATATTATTAATTACTGTGGTGGTTTTCAGATATGCCCACAAATTCTCTGATGCTTCTCCCTCCAGAGGTGGAATTTACTTCCCCTCCCCTCAAGTGCGGGCTAGACTTAAGTGATTCCTTTCTAGTCAATAAATCACAGAAAGGGAAAAATGGTAACTTTACAGCAGTGAAATCTGGTAGACACTACCTTATAACCAAGCGATGAAGGTTAACATCACCAGTGATGTCATGTTG
>NW_007782694.1:0-780 GCF_000696425.1 Galeopterus variegatus
CAAAGAATGGAACAGTCATCATTAGGTGTAGTGACCATCTGTGCCAGGAAGGTAGCTGCCACCCAACATTTGTGAACCAGTAATTGAGCCTTTAGTAGACACCAAGTCTTCCAATGCTTTAATCTAGGAATTTATAGCCTACAGAAATTGTGAGAAATAAGTTTTTGTCATTTGTATGTTGTTCAGTCTATGGTATTCTCTTCTAACAGTCCAAACAGATTAAGACAGAGATTGGTACCAAGACATGGGGTGGGGGAGGGGGCTACTATAACAAATACATAAAAATGTGAAAGTAGCTGGAGCTGGATAATGGGGAAGTGTTTTGAGGTGCATGATAAAGAGAGCCTATATTTACATGAATGGACCTTTAAAGGCAATTCTGGTAAAGGTTCCAAAAAAGGAAAAACAAAACAAACAAAAGAGAAAGATGAAGAGAAAGTCTCAATTTCCATAGAGAATATCTAAGTAATCTGAAACAGAATGTTGTAGAAATTTGGACAGTGATTGCCATTCTGATGAGGTCTCAGATGGATATGAAGACTATATTATTGAACAGCAGAGGAAAGGGCATCCTTGTCATAAAGTGGCAAATAATTTGGCTGAATTGTGTTCATGTTCTAGTGTTTTGTGAAAGGTAAAATGTGCAATCTATAAAATTGGATATTTAGCTGAAGCTATTTCTAAACAAAGTGTTGAAGGTGCATTTTGGCTTCTCTTGACTGCTCATAGTAAAATGTCAGAAGAGAGAAATGATTTAAGAATAGAACTGTTAAAAAAAAA
>NW_007782694.1:2505-2925 GCF_000696425.1 Galeopterus variegatus
GGGGACAAGAGGTGGAATAACAGAGACTAAATGTATTTTCCCAAATGCATATGTTGAAATCTAATCCCCAACAGCAGAGAATTTATGAATAGGATTAGCGCCCTTTTATATGGGACCCCAGAAAGCTTCTTTGCTCCCCTTAGGCATGTAATAATAATTAAAAAGACAGCCACCTATAAAATAGGAAGCAGGCTGTCACCAGACACTAACCACTGAATCTGAGAGCACCATGATCTAAAACTTCCTAGACTCCAGAATTATGAGAAATAAATTATGTTTACAAGCCACCCAGTCTATGACATTTTGTTATATCAGCCCAAATTAACTAAGACATTCTTTTTGCTCAAGACTGATTTGTCTATTTGGTATCCATTGTGGTTCATTTTGCATCTCCCCCCCCCCCCCCCCCCCCCCTCTTAA
>NW_007782695.1:0-2925 GCF_000696425.1 Galeopterus variegatus
CTGCTTCATCACAAGAAGGGTGAGTACACTACAATAAGGTATTTTGAGACAGAGGCCATATCGACATAACTTTTATTACAGTATATTATAACTATAATTTTGTTATTAGTTTTTGTTGTTAATCTCTTACTGTGCCTAATTTATAAATTAAACTTTATGACAGATATCTACGTATAGGATAAAACATACTATATGAGATACTTCGAAAAGTTCATGGAAAGATTCAGATTACCTTTTACTCTGTTTTTCCATGAACTTTTTGAAGTACCTTTCATCCACGGTTTCAGACATCCACTGGGGGTCTTGGAATCCCTGAGGATAAGGGGGGACTACTGTACTTAATCCATCTATGCCAAAGTTTCATCTTCTGTAAAATGGGGACAATAATACTACATCTTACCTTAGAGGGTTTTTATGAGGAAAAAATTAGTTTATATAAAACAGTGGTTCTCAGTGGGGTTGTAGGGAAATAAGGGAGGATTCTGTCCCCTCCTCCTCATCCCAGGGACATTTGGCAATGCCTGGGGACATTTTTAGTTTTCACAACTAGAGGAGGTATCGCTGGCATCTAGTGGGTAGAGACCAGATGCTGCTAAACATTCTACAATGCACAGGATGGAATCCACAACAAAGACTTATTCAGCCCAAAATGTCAATAGTGCTGAGGATGAGAAACCCTGACATAAGCATTTAGAACCGCTCCTGGTGCAGAGGAAGCCCTCCGTAAGCATTAGGTATTATCAGTAACACCAAAAGCAAGTCCTGGCTGGTGGCTCCCACTTCAGCTGGAGAAACATCTAATAGCTCAAGAATTCCTTGTGTTACCTTTGATGAATTTAACATAATGCACAAATAGAAAATGGTATTTGAAATTCCCTTGATTCCACATCATTAATTCCATAAGCAAGTGGTTAATTAAAAAAATAAAAATTATGAGAATATATTTTCCTGACACAAAAAGCAAACATAAATATGCTTTGGTGAGCAATAATGCAGGATATTTGAAAAGCATCCTGTCCTGGAAAACACAGGATATGGAAATGTGTGATTACTGTAACTTAGAAGGTACTAGGCTAAGTTCCTTCAAACTCCAGATTTAATACACTGAGATGCTAACTCTCTAGTCCCAAGGTATTTATATTTGAAAAGCATCCTGTCCTGGAAAACACAGGATATGGAAATGTGTGATTACTGTAACTTAGAAGGTACTAGGCCAAGTTCCTTCAAACTCCAGATTTAATACACTGAGATGCTAACTCTCTAGTCCCAAGGTATTTTTTGGAAAACTGTAGAAGTGAAGTAGAAGAGAAGGGTTTTAAACTAAATAGCCTCCTAAATCTGACACTACCCCAATGCCTGTCCAGGAATATCCTTCAGGCTCAAACAGCTCAGAGTCAGGGATCCCTGGTGAGAGTTCAGGCTTTGATCTTCATTCACAACAAGAGTATCTTCCAGATCCAGGTCAACTCACAAAGCAAGCAAAACAATCCAAAGGTTTGAGCTATGCTTATACATAGCTTAAGTACTGCCAGGAGTTGTGACGCAGGACAGCAGAGTCCATGACGGCCTGCAGAAAGCCCTGCTGCTATGAACCAGCAGCTGAGCAGGCTTCTTACCCCCACACTATAAGAAAGGGAAGGTCCCTGGGCTAGTCTCTTTGGGCCTCCATTTTCTCATCTATAATATTAAAATGTGGAAATCACGGTTATTATTTTCCTATACCATAAACACAGAGATCATTGATTTTATTTGTAATAATGTGCCTTCAACATTTACAGCCCAAAGATTTGAGTTCCTCTCAAGGGATCCCATTGGTAACTGTAGAATTCAGACCCTTAACTGAAACAGGAAAGAGTTTCTGTTGAATCAAAGCCAAGAAAATCATAACAGTGCCTCTCTCAAAGATGAGGTAATAAAAGTGTAAATAAAACTAGAAGCCTCTTCAATCTGCAAAAACTTTGCATGTGTAACACAAATTGTTAAATCTTTTAAACACAAATCAACATATAACACCCATGAAAATAATAGTATATCACCAAAGATTGGTAAATTGTGTCAAAAAGACTCCCAAAAGTGAAAAGACTAGGCTTCCATTAGAGAGACACAGGAAATGTTTTACTGAGAAAGCAGGATTTGAGTGGACTCAGAAGGACAAGGAGAAATTTGACTCACTGAAGTTGTCCATCCATAGAGCATTCCAGGCAGAATGTAAGTAATGGCCATGAAGCTGGAAAGCTCAATGTAAAGGACAGGAGGCCAGTTAGGGGCACTGGGTTAACTGTGGAAAGACCGCACTATAATTTAGGATCAAATCATGATGGCCTTCATGATCTTCAGAATGTGGACATCAGTTTCATGAACAATCTTAAGGGACAGAGATATTTGGTCAAAATACCCAGTTTTGATATTTTGGTTTAAAGAGCAAAAGCTCTCTTTTGCCTAAACTTAAATATCTTCCAACATTTAAGAAGGATCCATTAACATTATTCTAATTCAACTAATAAAAAAGACAATCTCCATTAAGTTACAGAGAGACAAAACACCATCCAGAAAGAAAATTAAGCTATTTATTAGTCTATTATTATTCATCTACTATACTCCAATCATAATTACTAAAATAAACAAGCCTTAGAAATAAATGGGTATTTTTAAATTTTAGAACCACAGTAATCCATTTCTCAACCATATTATTTATAAAGTGATTTCTACTTATTTCTTAACACATTGCTAAGAAGAGAAGTTGCATCACTGAGCCAGCCCAAGGACTTCCTCAGTTATGGGAAGAAACTCCACTTGCTCACAAAAACTAGGAGCCGGCAAACTCTAGGCAATCTTCCCACACTTATCAGCGTAAGGTTAAAGCTGGGGAAACAGTAACAAATTTTAAACTCTCTTTCAAACATTTCCAAGATTAAAAAAAAAAAA